>NW_028252393.1:0-164556 GCF_964263255.1 Lissotriton vulgaris | reverse complement strand
TTTGTATGGAGCCGATTGCCTCCCATACTACAAATGTGCACTATGTAGAAATGTGTTTAGGGGGATAAAAACTCCTAAGAACAGAACGATGTGCCCTAGATTCATGTATAAACAGAAGCAATTCTTGTGGCCTAATTAGTTAACTCATGGGGGTGGGGTGAGTTTCTTCATAGGGCGTTAATTATAATGTGGAAATGATATTACGATTAGCGACCAGTGAGCATGTTCCAATTACAGGTACATTTATAAGAAACTGAATGTAAATATAATTTCATATACCCAGAAATGCTGCAACATTATGTATGTTATTTAGTCTGTACTCCCTTTCTAAGCTGGTTATGTAAAAAATGTCTAATACATGTTAAATGATGCAATTGATTACATTTAATAACATTTGTATAAATAAATGTGTGCTCAGAGAAATATACAATATACACAGTGGAACATTTTAAATATATTTATTGAACCAAAGTTATCTTTGCATAGAATCCACGTGCTGCAATAATGAGTAGACAGGAGCAGATGAAAGTGATTATGAGCACCAAAAGAGTAAATAGTAGGTAGAGCTCTACCATGGTGCTAAAACAGTGTATATATGCAGGCATATAAATAAAGCAGTAATCAGGCATGCTCCTACTATGCCTACCCCACTCTAACTGTACCTCAAGTGTATGTAGGTGTAGAGCCAAGAATCTCTCCTACAGAAGATCTAACCCCATTACCGGGTAGGAGACAATGAAGGACCCTGCTTTGGTCATGAACTGGATACCCTCCACAGAGATGTCAGACCTCCACATGGTGAAGTCTCAGCATGCAGGGACCCTCGGTCTCAGCTGAAGTGCCTCTTCTGCTAATCTATCGGGATCCTCATTATTTATAAAAGCAGCCTTTCAATGTACGCTGCAGATTAGCGGTGTTATGGATATGCAAATAGCTCTGTTGCCCATTGATGAAGATAGTACGACTTTTGTACGTAGTGCGTAAAGAGGCCTTGTACGTGTTGTTCAATGCATCGTGATAATGATGTAAAAAGTTAGATATGTACACAAAGTAGTTTCAGAGAAACTAAACCGACATTGTATACAAATATGTACAAATGTTCATGGCAGAAATGTTATTGTGAAAAAGGGGACAATGCAAGAAATGAGCAGCTTAGGGGCATATGTATGAACGGAATTTTTAGTCTCAAACACTGCGAATCGCAAAAAAGCAGCATTTGCGACTAAAAATTCGAAAAACGGGATGTATTAGGGAAATTGCATCGCAAAATTAAGAATCGCAAAATTTGCGATTCCTTAATTTTTTGTAAGCATTTAAGGAATCGCTAATGGCGATTCCTTAAATGCTATGCAGCAAGCACTCAATTTTTGAGAATTCTCCTTAAGAAATCGCAAATTACCACCAACTTCAAGTTGGTGGTAATTTGCGATTTCTTTCACAAATGCACTTTTTGGCATTTGTGAAGGTGCCACGTGGTGCACATACATGCCCTTAGGGCATGTATGTGCACCAGATGCACACAAATGTTCATTTCATGGGTGCGTCAGGGTGTCCATATGACACCCTTGTACCCTTGAAATTATTCTCTATTTGCGATTCTCAAATTGCGAATCACAAGTTGAGAATGACTTCCCATTCATTCCTATGGGCCTCTTGGCCCATGAAAATGAATTCAAAAGTATTCCTTAATTGCGATTTCGCAATTTGCTAATTGCAATTAAGGAATACTAAGAAATCGCAAAAAAATTGCAATTTTTTACATACATCCCTTTTTTTCAATTCTCAAATAGAGATTCTCAAAAAATCACTATTTGAGAATCACAAAGAGGGATTTTCATACATATGCCCCTTAGCTTCATGGGCCTAACCCGGGAACATAACACTACCTCTGTGCAGTTGAATTTTGTTTTCAGTGATGCCTTGAACACAGAATCAGGCTGTTTTTGATGAGAAAAAAAGCATTTTCTGACCACCCAAGCCCTGTTTTCAATTTGGTAACTTATTACTGAATCGCAAATAGGGTTTGAAATTCAGTGTTAGGAAGGGGATTGTTTAAGGCCGACTTCCCTTCCTAATACCGCAGCTGTATGTAAGAGTGTTTTGTGACCCAAATGTGGTTGCATAACATTCGCTTTTTGACACCAGCTTCAAAACTCCTTCCCCTTTGTGAATGGTAGTGCAAACATTTTCAGAGCAGGACCACTGCCTGCTCTTCAAAAATTAAAAGAAAACTTTTCTTTTTTAAACGCACCTGTTTTCCATTAAGGAAAACAGCCTGCATTGAAACAAAAATGATTGCTTTATTTCAATTCAATAATCTTTATTTCGGTTTAAAAAAATATAAAAGTTATACATACACATATGATAAAAAACATCACAAAAGTACTAATAGAACTCCACACTAATATTGGGAATATGTACCCAATACAGACCTTTCTTAGCAATTTAAGATAATAAATATATTTAAAAAAAACAAGATTTATAAAACATTAAGAAGTTACATTCGATCGCCTTCAGAATAATATATAAACGAAGTGCACTGTGCAATTAATACTTTCCTTTGATATGGTACAGAATCAGTGCAATGTGGGTTGTAGACTCCGTATGACCAACCTAAAGTGCAAATGCAAGACAAAAAGTGCTTAATATATTTCCACTAAAATGTCATGCCTTCCCTTTTCCTTATCAAGCTCACACCAAAGAGGTACCTGCTCATGCTAAAGGCAACTGGTTGTGATGTATCTGATCTCAATATTCTGGAATCTTGTACCCAGTAATTGGCAGATGGGTTTGATGCATTTCCTTCTATGTTTATGTAAGCTGGGCAGAAGAATAGTAAATGTAATTCATTTTCTTTTGCGCCCATTGAACATAGATCATAACACTCAGTACTTTCGTTTTCATTTATTGTGCCCATTTTGACGTGTTGGCATTTATCTATAATATGCCATACCGAAATTTAAGATAAAGAGATTTTGCCAACTGTGGCTGGACATCATCTAAAAATGGCTCAAAGCTCCAGGTTGGTTTCATTAAAAGAAACCGCATTGTCAGTGTGCCTGATGCTGAACTATGCGTTAGTCTATCTTGACTATAGGCCCAAAAAGTTTGCTTTATTAGTTTTTTGGAAGCCATAGTCAGTTCAGCTGGACTTTCCCAAAACTGTTTAAGTCCTAGTTTATAGAACAAGCCATGGATATGTTTCAGCCATATTAATCCTTTGTTATTTTTGAGCTTTAACCCCTTAAGTGCTGCTGACGGCCAATGGTCGTCAGCAGCGCTACCTCCCCAGTGCTGCGCACGACCATTGAACGTCCATTCAGCACTAGTTCTAATGGACAGCGCAGCACTGGGGAGAAATGTTTACACGCAGCTAAGGTGTTAAAATTTCCTGTTGTCCTTTTCTATAGTGGACAAGTTCTACTGGAGACAACAAGCGAACCCAAAACAGTAATGGTCGTAGACTCGCCTGATAGAAGTATGTTGAGGTCCATTACCATGGGAATTAACGACGTGCACTTCGGAAGGCTCAATAACTTTCTAGAAAACGTATTCTCCTCCACCACAAGAGTATTATTATTTGAAGAGCCCCATATTTCTGCCCCATATAAGCATGCCGATTGTGCCCTATGTTTGTATACCTCAAGGGCAGGGGAAACCGCCTTAGATAGAGAACACTCATATTTTTTAGCAATGGGTATGGAGTTTTGATATAAAAGAGTCTTGTTTTTCGCCAGCAGCGATTTCCAAGTCATTTTGGTATCCAAGAAAATGCCTAAACTGCTAAAACTTGATACATATTCTAATTTCTGGTTTTTGACAGTTTGATTCTTTTAAAAAGATTTGTGTGGATTAATTGCCATATATTTAGTTTTATTCAAATTTATTTACAGGCCTTTAGACTCACAGTAAACCCCAAAGGTATTTAATAATCTTTATAAACCTTTTGGTGTTTAGGAAATGAAGATGGTATCATCTGCAAATAGAAGAGCCGGTACTGGAACACTGCCCAATTTGGGAGAATCATGTTCGCAGCCCAACAGATAATCAGGTATATCGTTAACATATAATGAAAACAGAGTGGGGGCCAGCACACATCCCTGCCTTACACCCCTACATACCTTAAAGTAAGTTCACCGTCTGGACCTCATCTAACCCTTGCAAAGTTGTCCTTGTGCAACCTTGTTATCTGCACGAGTATTTCTCCCATCTGCCCCTTGTTTTTTTAGGGATTTCCAAAGGAGATTTCTAGGGATGAGGTCGAAGGCGACCTTTAGGTCAACAAAGGCAATATATAAGTGACACTTCTTAAGTATTGTATATTTCCAATTCATACAAAGAAATCTAAAAACCTGGTTGATAGTACTCGTTTTAGCTCTATAACCAGCCTGGTACCTTGATAAAATACTATTCTCCTCAATTCAATCATTTAATGTAGTGAAAATTTGCCGCGCATATATTTTCTGTAAAACATCTATTAAACTAATCGATTGCTAAGGCGAAAGGTCCTGTCGGTGACCTTTTTTAAAAATAGTTGTAATCTCAGCTCCTTTCCATGATGTCGGTATAGCTGCACCTATAGCCACTGAGTTACATATAAAATTAATATAGGGGCCCCAAACCTCTTTATCATGTTTGCACAGATCTCCTGGTATCATGTCGGGATCAGGTGCCTTCCCTGTTTTAATTGCATCAATTGCTGTGAAAGTTTCTTCCAGACTAAAGTGTAGGGGGGGCTAGCATAACAGAAATTTCATGTTCTAGTGGACTGAACTCTGTATCGCATTCGGCTATCAAGTAAAGGCGGGAAAAATGGTTTACCCATGTGTTTGCATCCAAGAAGAGATCTTTAGGGCACCTTGCCATAATTTTGCCTTTAGATATTAGGCGCCAAAAGCTTAAGTGTCCTTTGGTTTTTGCTGCAATAATTAGTACTGTCCAAATGTTGTAATTTCAATTTTTCTTAGCTTGGATTAGTAACCTCTTACATGTATTCCTTTTGTCCCTTAGGGCCACCACATGTTTACCTTTGGCTGCTAAAATTAGTTATTTTTTCCGTCACAGCATTCTTTATTATAACACAGATTACCTGAATTGGTCACCCCTGTTGTCCCCTTTTTGCATTTCTTGGGGATCCTACTTATTATTGGCATAAGGGACTCTGCCAAGTCTTGGTGTATGTTCATAATTGGGACCTCAGCAGCTGATAAGCCTATATACAGGGACATTTTTTCCACAAAAGTGTCATAGATCTGTCTCATGGCCACCTCGTTTCACCCTATAGAGGGCCATTTTAAAGCTCTATGATTGCTTGTTAGTAATGGTTCTATCCCATCTTCAATGTTATTTCCAGTCCTCAAAATAACTGACTGGAAAATATCGGCAGCAAGCGTCAAACACAGCGGAGAGTGGTCACTCTCAGATCTATCATCGATTTTCAAATCACAAAGAGTGGACCATAATGCGATAGATACCACTATATAATCTATTGAGCTCTTTGAGTTACCCCTACTAAATTTGGGAACATTCAGACTATCAGATGACAGTCTGCCATTACAGGCTCGAAGACCATGCCCCGAAAATAATCTATTCAGCTGAACAACTGCGGCTGTACAGGATACTAATGGGCTGCTATTTAACTTAGGAATAGTGTTTGCCATGTAGTCGAAGATATTTTCAAATCCTGCCACTGGTTCAAATATTTACGGTTAAAGTCCCCTCCCACAATTACTTCAGACCTAGAGTTGACAGAGGTTAAAAATTGATCTAGCTGTTCGATAACCCCAGACTCTTTACTCGCTAAGCCATGTCTACTATAGATATTTTTTATATATAGATATTTTTTATTAGGTATTGGGATTTTTATCCCCAGAATATCCTGGGTTGAAAATTCCAAGTGCTTCATATCTATGCCTAGGGTATATTTTACCCAGATAACAAGGCCCCCTGAGGGCCTCTCTCTGGCAGAGGGAATGGCGGCCGCACTATAGGTTTTATATCCTACTTTGTGGGGTATTTCCAACATTCATGTTTCTTGAAGTAAAATTATTTCATATTGACCAATATACTACATTTCGTCCCCCTGGTTTCTTTTCAGGCCTACAATGTTCTACAAGTTTAATCTTATCTCATTTTGGCGTTTTTCCATACTTAATTCACCAGGTGATCCCTCTTTTACATTTATATTTTACGGGGTTGATGCTCAGTGGTATTCAACTACATCATTAATGTTTATACATTCTTTGACAATATCTCTTCCGTTATTCTGTAATGAGTGAGGAGCATCATACGTTGCCCTATTTCCCTCAAATGTTGAAGTAGCTGGTGCATTTATAGTGTCATGCAATATAACCTTATACTCTACAAGAGTAACATCATTATTTTGAATACTGCCTCTATTTCTTCGTTTGCCATAATGATATCACTTGCATCTAGATTTTTGGAAATTTGCATAGGATTAAAAACAAATGTTTTTTCAGCAAACTTCACCTCTTGATGTAATCCAGATAATTGTCAGTCCAGCTCATCCAGGTCTGACAGCACCTGGAACCTATTAGACATTAAGATCGGAATAGGTCTGTTTACCAAGGGGTCAATTTGTGGTTTGTACAAATAACCTAAAGGGAGTACACAGATGCTAGTATTAAAGATTTTGATTTGGCTCATAATAGCTCAATATATGATGAACCAACTGTGGACTACGAAAATTAATCACTACACAGTCACCTTCAATGCATTTACTAGATTGGCCTAACCACCCCACTCTCCGGATCATTAAAATCTCTTTTGCATATAAAGGGTGGAACCCTTTGTGCTTGCTCAACGGTCTTATTACGCAGGTCACTCCACGGCTCTCTTTGGGCCATATGTGTGAAGCGTTTTTCTTGTCGCAAACACTGCGAATCGGAAATTCGCAGCGTTCGCGACAAGAAAAACTCGAAATGCGATGTATGAAATTATCGCATCGCAAATGTTAAGGAATCGCAACATTTGCGATTCCTTAACATTGCACAAGCATTTAGGAAATCGCAAAATATCGATTTCTTAAATGATATGTATGAAATATTTAAAAATTGTGATTTTGGAATAAGATGTCGCAAATTACCACCAACTTGTAGTTGGTGGTAAATTGCGAATTCTTGTCAAAAAGCATTTTTTTTTTAAACAAAAGGTGCCATGTGACGCTCATACATGCCCTTTGGGCATGTATGTGCGCCATATGCGCACACATGTCATTTTCAGGGGTGCAGCAGGGTGTTCTTGAGACACCCCTGCACCCTTGAAAATTCGCAAAATTTGCGATTAGCAAATTGCTAATCGCAATTTTGCCTTTTATTTCTATGGGCCAAGGGGCCCTTAGAAATGAATGGGATGTATTCCTTATTTGCGAATTCGCAACTTGCGAATTCGCAAATAAGGAATTATTGGAAATCGCTAAAAAATAGCGATTATTTACATACATACCGTTTTGCGATTTCCAAATAGCGATTCCTTAAAATTCGCTATTTGGAATTCGCAAAACGATAGAATGATACATATGGCCCTTTGTTCCTCCTTTAGGACCGGAACGCCAGCCAAGATTAATACGTTGGGGCATGAGGCAGGGGGCAAGTTCAGAACATCCTCATTACATTTAGGACAGTTATTACTGAAATCAGCTCTCACGTTCTTGTGTGTGGTACTCAATGTGGCTCCTACATCTAGATTTCTTTTTTGCGCATCTTGGGTATCTGCTATCTTTATTCTGTTGCATAGATCATGTGTTACTCTTTCCTATCCTTTGCTGTGATACTACTAGTGCTTTCACCTCTGCCTTCTCTGTTTTGAGTTAAAGGAGGATTACTATCTGCCGATATTCTCAAATCTACTATTTCAGCACCATTCGCCTGTCTGTCCCCCTTATTACATCCAAGTTTATTTATGGCTATGTCCACCTGATTAAATTTTTCCCACAATTTTGCAAGATTTATTTCAACTAAGTCATAAACCCGGGTTATCATCCGTCCTATTGATGTATCTTCATGGATTACATCAGGAATTACGTCAGTTAGGTCAGTTACATCAATTAAATCGGTTTCAATTATATCATCTATGGTATGTACAGCCCTTGAAACAGGGCTCAATAGTACCGTCTCAGTTTGCGTGCCAACAGAAATACACCGCAGGGTGTCACTCTTCCCATTATTCACACTGTTAGCACAATTATTCATTTGAGGTCCCTTTGAAACCTTTTTATTTTTCCAACAGTCCCCTGTTTCCAGTTTGTCAGAGATTCTACCACCGGCTTCTCAATAGCAGAGCTCTTAGAGGTTCGTGCCCTAGTTGATCTACTGGGCTCTTCTGATGAAACAGGAGCTTGGGAATTTGAATCATGTATTGGCGATGGGGAAGTGGATATGAGTAAAGAAGTTGGTGTCACATTAGTAGAGTCCACGGGCAAGGATATCTGTGCAGAATCCCCTAATGTAGTTGAGCGAATACCCACTGATAAACGCTTGTGTAGGCTGGATCCAAGGAGAGTCGCCACTCAGTTAGCTCTATTTCGTGAGTCAATAATGATTCTGCTTTCACAGTGTTCCTACCACCCCGTGCGTTTATCCATTTTAGTTGAATCAATTCTTCTGCCAACCAATTATTTAAAAACAAGCCTAGACATGGTGGTCTGCTCATCCTCGCAGGCCTGATTTTAGCGATTCACAATGGGTTGCAAATTGCGACCTACCTCATTAATATTCATGAGGTAGGTCGATATGCATCCCACTAGGAATCACTAAATGAAACTCATAGAGTTTCATACACTGGGAACAGCGGTTACCTAATTACCATTTCCAGAAAATCACAAATAGGTAATCACTATTTCCAATATTGGTACATGTGGCCCCAAATGTACAAATAGTGCTTGAAAGCAATGAGCACCATCAGGGGTTTTCTCATTGCACTGGATGGGGGCAAAGTCAAGACTTCAGACTGATAACGATGGAGCATGGGCCGGATACAGAGCCTTGCAAGGCCAGCTGAACAAAGTACCTTGATTATAGTCACAACTGTGGGATGCAGCCGAGTGATGCGTTGGATTCAATGCTAGTTGCAACAGCGAGATGTGGGTCTAGCCGAGTGATGCATCATTGTCAATAACAGAGTCGAGGTGATGCATTGATTTTCTTCACCCTCTTGTGGCAATGTGTTGATTATGAAGATGATACACTGAGGCGAGAGGCATTCATTCTGTAGATTATGCCCCCGGGTTTTTCCATGCAGATGAGGGGATGCTTTTCTCTGTCCACACTGCAGCGCTGGCGATTCAGCAGTTCCAATATTTTGGTTCTTTAGGCAAAGCGCTGGTTCATGTACATACAAACTGGAGATGTGTTGATTTTACTGGAGCAAGCACCTGGGTCCACGTCCAATTGGCCCGGCACAGGAGCAGGTGATGAGACTTAAATAATCACTGAGTCTAAAAAAACAGGAGTCAAGCCAACAAGCCCCTGGAGATCACTCTGGGTTCAACCAAGAACCCACCCCTCCATCAGAAGGGTCAGAGAGCAGCAGCAGCAGCACAGAGGTCCAGTAGAAAAGCAGTTCTTACTGAGTAGCAATCAGTAGAGTTACAGTCCTTGCAACAGGACAGTAGTTCTTCTGACAAAGGTTCTTTACATGCCCAGAAGTGTATGATTTGGTGGGGTCTGAGACCCAGTACTTATACCCAGTTCTGCCTTTAAAGTGGGAGTGACTTCAATGAAGGGTTTTTGTAGTGCACAGAGATATTTTCCCACTATCCCTGTCTCCAGACTTACTGCAGAAGGGTAATCAGTCATTTGTGTGGGTACAAGATACCGTCAATTCAGGTAAAATTGTCAGATCCTACCTCCCATCCTGCCCAGGATGAGCCATGAGAATGCAGAAGGGCACTCAGACACCCCTACCCTTCTTTTGTGTGTGGTTATCTAGAGGGAATGCACAAAGTCAAGCTGTCACCCACCCCAGATGTGTATTGCAGACAGGCAAGAGGCACTCAGATCTTTAAGGTCATAGAAATGCCAAGCGTCATTTACAAAATAGTAATCATTAGACCTGGTGTGCTTAGTGTGGTATCCCCTGACTTTTTGCCTTCTCACTTCCTATTTTGCTTACTTCATTTTTGCTGGCTTTAGGACTCTGGGCAGTTTGCCACTGCTAACCAGTGCTAAAATGCTTGTGCTATTTCCTTTAAACTTGGTAAATTTGGCACATCCACAATTGCCATATTTAAACTATTTACACATCACTAGTAAAGTGCCCTAAATATTCCCAGCGTTTGTAAATTACATGCTACTAGTGGGCCCAGTTGCCCCTCTTGCCTGGCCCAAACCTTCCTTTTTAGTACATATAAGTCGTCTCTAAGGTAGGCCCTGGACAGGCCCAAGAGAAGGGTGCAGTGTATTTTATATATACGCTCCGGCTCCAATGAAGAAACACTCTGCATTCACGGGAACTCCTTTAAAAGTTTCTTTATTGCAAGGACACGTTTCGGTGTAGATGCCTTCCTCGGCTTGCTAAAGTGTCAAAGCCCAGCTCACCTGAGTTTCTGTTCAGTTCTGATGGAGGTTGAAGACAGTCCGACCCCACCCTGAAACTGCTTGTTCCAGCAAACTAGTTTTAAAACAGTGCACTAAGAACCAGAAGCTCAAGGGAAAGGGGGAAGTGGATAAAATAAAAAAAGAGAGACAACACCGTTCTTGCGTTTCCACTGTAGAAGAGCTGCTAAAATCTGCGACCCTCTCTGACTTCTGTAGAAACTGGGCCTAATGAAACATAAACAAAGAACAGATAAGTGCAACCTATCCCTAAATGTGTTCCTGACTAAACTTAATCTTATTAGAAATTCTCTTCTAAAAGTACCTCTTGGATCCTGGTCTCAAGCTTCCAGGTTTAGAATGTGTTACTGTTCTGGGATGTGCTTTCTATTACTGTAAAACTTCTGTAAAATCAAACGAATATCATTATCAGAATTACCAACGTCTAACATTCACCTTAATATAACTAAAGCCTAAATTCTAAATAGCAAACTCACTTTTCACACATATCCAGACTTTTTATAAAACAAATACTGTACTTTTACATCAAAATACAGCAGGTAATTTGTGCAAGTCCTTGATTTACTGTTTGCCTTGCTGTCAATGGTTTCTTCTGTTCGATTCTTAAAAAAGTTCCATGTAAAACAATGTTTATTTCACAAAGTTCCTCAAAGTATTCTTGTAACAAAGGGTTTGAACCACAAAGTTCGTGGGAGATATCTTGTTCAAAATTGTCTTTACATGAATCCAGAAATCGCCGATAAAGTTCTTTCAGATAATAAAAGCTTGTGGCTGAAAAGGGATACTGATCAGTCTAACCTTGACCTCTTTCTCTTTTGCAGGTCGATTGCAGTGGACAGAAGAGGGGCTGAGGCAAGAAGTAGCCGGAAACCAGAAGAAGGAAGAGCCAGAAGCTGCGCCCGTTGAAGTCAATGAAGGTCTGGAGAGAGCAGGAGTGCCAGCGCCGAAGGATCTGTTCTCAGGTAAGTGGGAGGTAGACGAGCACAAGCACTGGGTGAGGCTCAGGGGCTGCCTTTTATAGACAGGGCTGGGTGTGGTTTGAAGAGCTGGGTGTGGTTAGAAGAACTGGGTGTGGTTCTCACAAGCAAGTGTGCAGAGCTTCAGTTACTATGCTAATGAGTTGAAGTAACACATGGCCTAGGGAGGAGTGTTCTAAATATGCCTTGGTAAAAGCAAGGTCCAATGTTTTCTAAATAAGCCTTGGTAAAAGCAAGGTCCAATGTGCAAACAAGACAGCAATGTCCAAACTTGTGAATACATTGAGCAACATACACAGAAGTCTTAGGGAGGGGCTGAGATAACAAGAAAGGCTTTCAGTAGTATGTTTAAAGAGAGCTATTACAGAGACCACTAGTGCAATGAGAGGGGACATGCTCTTTGCTGTGCACAAACCCTAACAAGATCCTTATATAGTAATGCTGACTTCGTTTGCAACTAACACTAGAATGTTGTTTAGTATTTTTCTCACCTGTTAGTAATGCTTGTTGTTTTTACTCCGTGTAGATTTTTGAATGCCCATTACCACTTGTAATCCATTCGGAACACTAATCTTCTCTCCAACTCTTTTTTCGTAATTCCAGTCTAATTTCCTGGTTCCAGTCACAGCACAATGGACGCTCCCTGTGTGTAACGAAACTAGACCGGTAAAATTTCTTCCTGCAATATGGCGCCAATACGTCTGGCGTCACCCCGTCAAAGTTCACTGCGCCACACTCATGAAGAGATTTCCTGTCAGGCTTGTGATCAATAATTGGTCTTCCCCCGTATTGGTGCACCACAAATGTGGTAATAGTTTGGTGTGCTAGCTAACTATTGATAAAGAGAAACTATACCCTGTAATATCAAAATAAGGCATTTGGAATTCACAAACTGTATTAGAAAATGTGATTATATGATTAAGTGTCCCTGTGATATAGCCTACACAGGCAACACTGTCTAAGAAATACGAAACCGGATTATTCAACATAATTCATGAATAAGGTGTAAAACCATGAATGCACCACTGGTACAGCATTATGTCGACAGTAGACACAACCATTTGCATTCACAAAAAAACTTGGAGTATATTAAAGTATACAGTGTAGAGAGAAAATTACACTGAGAGATCTCTACTTCACTTTAAGGCAAAGACGATATTGAAAGTATACACTGTTGAGAATGTCCAAAATAAACATTTATTGAGTTCTCTGCATAAACTACAATATCTTTAAGATCTGAATATATGTGTCCTGCAATAACCTACATTTCCCACCGTTCAGCATAGAAAACTCACATGCATAGATCATTATGATGAGGACTACAGACCATTAACAGAACCAAGAACACACATATTTAAGAACTGAGTGAATGTAGCTTCCAATAACCTGTTGGACTACATTTCCCAGCATCCCACATACACTGGCACTAGTGACCAGTCCAAAAGCCTGTATAGATATAATGATGATACTCGGACATGAAATAAACACATCTTTGAGCCTATGAAGTGACATTACACCCATTGAAAGCTTAGTCAACTCATGAAATACCTATCAAAACATGTGCACCAACTTTTTCCTCCAACTTTTTGGCCAGGCTCACTCCATAGAAATACCAGTTACATACATACAATGGACTTGTTGTTGGACCTAATATGTGATTGTGACATTGTGGCCAGTGTTTCCAATCGAAATCTGACGTTGGTAGAGGTGCAACTTGTCAGAATGTAGTAGAAACTCTATGTCTTACAGTGTTATCCATAGGGTTTTTATATTGAGCCTGCTGAAACGTTTTTGGTGGTTGTGTATCTCCTGTGACTCTTACACAACTCTCATTGGAAGCCTCTACACTTTTTTGGCATGTGCTTATTTCCTCTCAATGCATTTCAGTTCAGGATAGTAAAAGCGCTTAGCATCTCCTTAGAGTGTACATTGTGCCTTCATTATTTGGTACTTATTCCTATTTAAGTGCAGAAGGGATATATAACAATGAGAAGCTCTCCGGAAAGCCAACGAGTCACCAGCATCCATCCCCACCATATACAAAAATAATGTATTAATATTTTCAAAGATGTGTTTAATTTCTGTCAGTAAAGCTTGCACCTATCTGGTGTTTTGAAGTGCACATCCAGTAACTGAAAGATCAATGCAAGTTTCCTCTGTTGCCTCTTTTTATGTTTGATAGGGTGTTAGGGCAGTTCATTTGGTCCATGATGCACTTGTCGATCTTGCAGACTATCATCATCTTGAGTATGAAAAAAGTATATAGTAAATCTTCAAAATATGAAATACACATATCCTGAGTGCCAGGAATACTTCTGATGCATCTCTAAAGTAATTCAACTTTCAATGGAGTGCAAATAAACATCTTTGTTGTAAGTTGAGATTGCTAGGCAAGTGCAGTTTGAGCAGCTGCACAAGGCCTCGTATTCAGCTCACATTCATGGGGCCTCGCAACAGTGTGCCATCATTTATGTTCTTTTTCTCTCCCCCTCTGCTGGGCCTCCGTTCACTGGGTCATAGCTGTAAGGCCTATTTGAATGGAGACCCCGCTGTTGGGCATAACAGTGTTGGGTGGTAGCTTTGAGGCATAGGCGAGGGGGGTCTGATCCCCTGTGTCTAACAAACCTGGTGAAGTGCTGTGAGGTCTAGGTCTGGTGCTAGTACACAAGCTGCAATGTTGATGTCCCTGAAATGGGCCATAGTACAGTGGTATAAGGTGCAGAAGAGAGGCCTCCACTCTCCTTTGTCTCGCAGCCATGGTCTAATGCTGTGAGTCCTGGGGAGCTGAGCCCTCTTCTCAGCCATTGTCTAATGCTACCAGGCCCAGTGGAGGATACCTTTCCTTTGCACCTCGCAGACAAGCTTTGGCTCCCTCCCTGTTCCATGCATTCATAAAGACCAAGGGGTAGAGACCTAATTTCCCTGGCCTCACAGTTATTGCCAAGCACTGTGAGAACCAAGGGAGCTTCCCCCTGCCACTGTAGAGGACTGCAAGACCAAGGGGAGGATGGTCCCATATCTTGAGCCACACAGGCATGGTGGGGAATGAAAAGGTGGTCAGTTACTGATATTTTGATAATGAGATAGAAATTATGTAATCAGTTCGATGATGTGGCGGACCAGCCTGTGGTTAGCTTCATCAAGGGTCTTTTTAGGATGGAATTATCTCTGGTATTGCAGGCAGCTGACAAGTCAAAAAGGAATAGTGCTCCTACACCACAATTGTAGACTAGGAGTCAACAGACATTAAAAACCAATATTTATGGCCAGTTCTGTATTGTTCCCTTGCCAGAATCTGGTTTCGAAAGCATTAAAGATTTAAGTATTTTTGTTTTAAAAATAGTTTTTATGAAAGTTTGCCAAGGGTTGGTAAAAGAGAGATTGAGTGAAAGCTGTTGCTAACCTGTAGTTGAAGAGTGTTCTTTTGGTATTTTTTAAAGGGATTTCGCAACAATTTAATGTGGGAAAATATCTTGTCCTAAAGAACAGTTAAGCAAGAACAGCAGTTGAGTTTTGAAAAAAGATAAAATAAGTCTCATGAATTTATTTGGGCTTATGCTTTTATGGGCGACAGCTTTAACAGAGGCATAAAGATTGCCCCCATCAATTGGTATGAAAGAGTTTAAACTAATCACAGTTTTGATGTTGTGGATCGCCATAGGAAGGTTGTCAGGTATAGCCTTTTTTTCTACTTATAGTTTAATCATGTAGAAGAACAACTAAGCAATATTTTCACAATATGATCAGAAAAAGAGCTTTTTGTGCTTTCATGGCTTTAACTTGTAGTTGGCAACTATGTTGATATATTCATTTTTTTATGTATCTCCTAGTCTTTATGCCATTGTCAATATACCCTGGGGGCTTCCAATTTGAGGCATTTAAAATTTTTAGAAAACCAATGATTTTTGTTCCATATATTTATAATCCCACAAATTTTGTTGATAGTTTTGCTCTTTTACTCTTCTAAGGAAAAAAAAGTGAAGGAAGGGTGGACGTTCAGCCTACATATGTATTACATTTTATACTATTGCAGGGTCCAACTTTATGCAAATCTGTCCTGATGCTTCTCAGACAGGAACCGTCCAGCATTGGCATGCCATGTCTCAACCTAATGGAAGTACAAGCAATCCCAGTCTAGACTTTATAGGCCACTTCAGTGAGATGTAAATGATATCCTAAAGTCCATTGAGCTACCGGACTTACAGCTGGGCATAAACCATACCCTTTCACTGAGAAAAAGAAAAAGGTGACAGATGAAATGCTTGAACTAATTTCATCCCATGTTAATTATTGTAGTACATGTTCCAGGCCATTGTTATATTGTTCAGTGTGCTACTGAAGAGAATCAACCATATGCAGTTAGCCTTAGTACTCCTTTTGAAAACCTAGAAAAATACTGAAGGTTGCTCCTTATCCAATGTTTCTTTTGTTTATGCATGAAAATACTGGCCATCCTGGTAAAATACTGGCCCGGTGGCAAGCCCCCAGGTAGGTATGTCCTCCCTTACTTGGGTCTAGTAGGTATAATTCACAAATGTGAGTCAAGAACACAACATTTGGGGCCCGATGTAGGTAATCCCAGATTACCGATTCTTAAATACCGAATCATACCGATTCGGTATTTAAGAACTGGCAATCGGGATGTAGGTAATTTTAGGCCCATAGGAATGAATGTCAATTACCGAAGAAACATAGAAGGGTGGCAGGGTGTCACTTTGACACCCTGTTGCACCCCTCAATTGTGCATGGGTGCACATGTTGCATACATACATGCCCTTATGGCATGTATGTCTGCAACATGGCACTGTTTTGAAAGCAAAAGAAATGCTTTTTAAAGGGTTTTCAATATTTACCACCAACTTCTAGTTCATGTTAAATAACGGATTCTTAAACCCCTGTAGCACTGATTACAGTGCTACCTACATGTCAAAATATAGATTCAGTAATTTTACAGAATCGGTATTTTACCGAATCGGTAAAATTACCGATTCAGTAAAATTACTGAATCTGTATTTTAACATGCCCCTACATCCCAAATCCAAATACCGGTCAGTAACGGCCGAAATCGGCCATTGCCGACCGGTATTTGCCTTCCTACATCTGGCCCCTGGACATGTGTTTTGCAAGTGTGCTGCAAAATTATAAAATACATAACATGCAGGTGAAAGGAAATATATCTCCTCTTAAGTGAATCTGCATCATGCTAACCACCTAAGTGTATACTAATAATTAGTATTAAACCTTTAAAGGCTGCATAGGGGGTTGCTGGGGGTCTTGGAACCATGCTCAGGATCCATTGCATTGAGTTATTTTAGCCTGCATCTCATTGCTTTATGGTGACATCACTTTTAACAATGGGTGGAATAATCCCACAATGCTAATCACTGTCAGACAATTCCCTAAAATCAATGCTTTCTTTGAAAAACATTTTGCTGCCTTTTATAAGATTTGACCTGTGCTTTGTAATCTCTCAAAAAAGGTAAATATATCAGAACTCAAGATTAATCCATGGTTTTACAATGAATTGAACAATGCCTTCAAATGAAATCAAGTTTTTTTTTAAATGTTTTGTTTGCTGTCATGTGGATCTTGCTTAAACATATTCTGTGCCTTATCATGTTCTTGGTGCCTAGGAATCCTAACCCACTCTAGCCCCCCCCCCCCTTAAAGGCATTGTAAAAACTGCAGGACTCATCATTAGGGCCTGAAGAAATATGCACACATTGCCCAACCCCGATAGCGCTCCAGAGACTCCCCATTGACGGCCTATATTACCTTCAAAACCAAATGGATTTTCGACAAAGTCATCACTACTGGCACCCCTGCTTAATTGAATAGCCATATCATCATCTCCAATGGCGTTCCGCACACCCACAGCCAGGACATCTTCAGACAGTAGAAGAAATGAAAAATATGAAAATCATGCAAAGGATCTGAAACAATTTCCCCATTTCCATTCAGCCAGTCCCAACACAGCTTCACTTAGGAAACAGCTGAAAAGTCAACAGTATAAAGACCACTACATTATGATTTATTATCAGTTCGCAAACCAGGTACCCCTCCCATCACATGTAGAGTAAGGGCCCAATTCACAAAGGTAAACTTAGACCAAAAGTCTAACTTGAAGCAAAATTCAAACTTTACTGCTGTTCGGTATTCACAAAGGGACTTACAAGGAGTATCTTAGCCTGCCAATGTTCCACACCCGGGAGGAGGTTTGACACTCAGGGCAGAATCTCCACACTCAGGGCTGAACCCCCGCACTCGGGTCTGACCAGAACACAGAGAAATAACAGGACAAACATTGGTGGCGGCGAGGGCGTGGTTGGCTGATCGGAGGTGGCGTTTGGGAGCGTAGAAGTTGATCCGGCTGGTGAGGTAGCTCGGGCCTTGGTCGTGTAGGGCTTTGTGTGCGTGGGTGAGGAGGCGGAAGGTGATTCTTTTGTTGACGGGGAGCCAGTGAAGGTCTCTCAGATGTCCGGTGATGTGGCTGGTTCGTGGGATGTCGAGGATGAGTCTGGCTGAGGCGTTCTGGATCCGCTGGAGTCTCTTCTGGAGCTTGGCGGTGGTACCGGCGTAGAGGGCGTTGCCGTAGTCCAGTCGGCTGGTGACGAGGGCCTGGGTGACGGTATTCCTGGTCTCGGTGGGGATCCACCGGAAGATCTTCCGTAGCATGCGTAGGATGTTGAAGCACGCCGAGGAGACGTTGTTGACTTGCCTGGTCATGGAGAGGGAGGAGTCCAGGATGAAGCCCAGGTTGCGTGCATGGTCTGTCGGTTTGGGTGCGGTGCCCAGGGCGGGAGGCCACCAGGAGTCGTCCCAGGCGGAGGGGGAAGAGCCCAGGATGAGGACCTCCGTCTTGTCAGAGTTCAGTTTCAGGCGGCTGGTCGTCATCCACTCGGCTACCTCTTTCATCCCTTCGTGCAGGTTGGCTCTGGCGGAGGCGGGGTCGTTGGTCAGGGAGAGGATCAGCTGGGTGTCGTCGGCGTAGGAGATTATGCTGAGGTTGTGTTTGCGTACGATGGCCGCGAGGGGGCTCATGTAGACGTTGAAGAGGGTGGGGCTCAGAGATGATCCTTGAGGGACGCCGCAGATGACTTCGGAGGCCTCTGACTTGTACGGTGGTAGGCGGACTCTCTGTGTTCTTCCGTCGAGGAAGGAGATGATCCATTCCAGCGCCTTGTCCTGGATTCCGATGTTGCTGAGGCGCTGTACTAGGGTGCGGTGGCAGACCGTGTCGAATGCCGCGGAGAGGTCTAGGAGGATGAGGGCCGCTGTTTCTCCATTGTCCATCAGGGCTCGGATGTCATCGGTGGCGGCGATGAGGGCGGTCTCGGTGCTGTGATTGGCTCGGAAGCCGGACTGTGAGGGGTCGAGGGATCCGTTCGTCTCGAGGAAGGCGGCCATCTGCTTGTTGACGGTCTTCTCGATGACTTTGGCTGGAAACGGGAGGAGCGAGATGGGGCGGTAGTTCTTGAGTTCGGTGGGGTCCGCTGTTGGTTTCTTGAGTAGAGCGCTGAGTTCGGCGTGTTTCCAGCTCTCAGGGAAGGTGGCGGTGTTGAAGGATGTGTTGATGATGTCTCGCAGGTGGGGTGCGATGACAGCGTCGGCCTTGTTGAAGACGTGGTGAGGGCAGGGGTCGGTCGGTGATCCGGAGTGGATGGAGTTCATCGTGCGGATGGTGTCTTCGGTGCTGATCGGGGTCCAGGCGTGGAGGGTGGTGGTGGGGGGTGATTGTTCGGTCATGGTGTGCGTTGGTTGGTTGTTGAAGCTGTTGTGTATGTCCGCGATCTTGTTGTGGAAGTATGAAGCGAGGGAGTTGCAGAGGTCTGCGATGGGGTGATGTCGTTGTTTCCTGCGCTGGGGTTGGAAAGCTCTTTCACGATGTTGAAGAGTTCCTTGCAGTTGTGTGCGTTGTTGTCCAACCGTTCCTTGAATGCTGTTTTCTTGGCGGCGCGGATCAGCTGGTGGTGCTTCCGGGTGGCAAGCTTGAAGGAGGTCCTGTTGTCCGGTGTAGGTTCCCTTCTCCAGACTTTCTCGAGGGCTCGGCAGTTCTTCTTGGAGCTCTTGAGTTCGTCGGTGAACCACGGGGCTTTCTTGCTGCCGGGTCTGCTGGGCGGGGTCCTCAGCGGGGCGAGCTCGTCCGCGCAGATGCTGATCCACTTCGTGAGGTTGTCGGCGGCCTGGCTGGGGTCCGCTGAGCTGGCAGGAGGGTGCTGGCTCAGGGAGGTGGCGAGCTGGTCTGCTGTGATCTTGTTCCAGCTTCTGCGGGCGGCCTGTTGCTGGTGGTGGTGGGTCGTCGTTCTCTTGAAGGTGAAGTGGACGCAGCTGTGGTCCGTCCATTGAAGCTCTGTGGCGTGGCTGAAGTCGATGTCTGTGCTGGAAGAGAAGACTGCGTCGAGTGTGTGTTCGGCGAGGTGGGTGGGGGTGGACACCAGTTGCTTGAGTCCCAGGTTGGCGAGGTTGTCCAGCAGGGTGGTGGTGTTGCGGTCGTTGTTGTTCTCCAGGTGGAAGTTGAGGTCCTCCAGGAGGATGTAGTCAGAGGAGGGGAGGGCAAGCGGGCTGACGAAGTCGGCGATGTCCTCGCTGAATTGTGTGCGTGGTCCCGGGGGTCGGTAGATCAGGGTGCCTCTGAGGGTGGTGTTCGGGTTGGTGTGGATCTGGAAATGCAGGTGTTCGGCGGTGGTCAGGGTGTTGTCGGTGCTGGTCGTGAGACGGATGGTGTTCTTGTGGATGATGGCGATGCCTCCTCCCATCTGGTTGGCGTTGTGGTCCCTCCGGACGATCTTGTAGCCCTCTGGGATAGCGATGGCGATGTCGGGAGCTGAAGAGGCGTTCATCCAGGTCTCCGTGAGGAAGGCAACGTCAGGGGTTGGGGCGTCAAGGAGGTTCCAGAGTTCGATGGCGTGTCTGTGGACGGAGCGGGTGTTGAGCAAGATGCACTTGAGGTGGGTGCTGCTGGTGTTCGACTTGGCGGGTGCTGGTGCGAGGTAGGTCCGGATGCAGGAGAATTTGCAGGCGTGGCAGCTGAAAGGTCCGTGGGTACGTCGTGGAGTGGCTTGATGGCATTCTGGGAGTCGGCCGGTGTTGAGTGTGATGAGGGAGGTGGCGGAGTACGTCAGGCGGGTCGGTCGGGGTCTTCGGGGGCCAGGGGTCCTGGCGCTGGTCGCGATCCGGACGCGGACGGGCGCAGACGGGCTTACCTTTGGCGCACAATCGGCGCGCCCGCTGCGCGTGACCGCTGCGCGTTCGCACGGTCGCCATTTAAGGCGAAGTGCGCGGGTGGGCGGAGCAGCTGGGAGGCGGGAGCGGGGAGGGAACAGAAGAGAAAAGGGGCGGGGCAAATGGCGGTAGCGGGAAGCGGGGAGGGAGAGCGGAGGGCGGCGAGGTAGGCGGGCAACCAGGAAGGAGACAAACACGGCACAGAGGTAACAATCAATTAGGCAGGCACAAATGGAGGGCAAAACAGGAAGGAAAACGGCACAAAAAATACAGGCACAAATGGCGGGCAAAACAGTGGAAAAACAGCTAAAGAAACGATCATACGGCACACACAGAAAACAAGCACAAATTTAGGGCAAAACCGGCGAAAACCAAAGGGGAGCGACAAAGGCGGCAGCGAGGCCGGCGCTGAGGCAGAAGGCAGGCAAAGGGGCACACGCAGCAGCTGGTGGCCGTGCGGCGCGGGGGTGTCCCACAAGTTACTGAACGTTGGTTTACACAATGAGTGAGAGACACAAGTTACTTGGAGGTGAAAAACTAAAACTGGTTTGCAAACATTATGGTAGTAGGACCAGTTAGCTATAAAGGAAGAGTATTGGAGGGGTAATTGTGATGGGCAATACACACTTCTAAAACATTATGGATATATCAAGCAAGATGCAATATCATAATCATATTCATATGGCCCTTCAAGAGGCAACAAGAACATCACCGACATACTGCACCCACAACTTCCTAGCCTATGTCAAGATCCTAGGGGCTCTACATTTCCTTCCTACTGGGTCATTCCAGAAGGTTTCCAGTGACATTGTGAGCATTTATCAGGTAAACCAGCCAATGCTTGCATCAGGAGCTGAGCTGCATAAATAGTAGAGTGCCTGTCTACATAGGTATGCCACATATACTGGCATCAATTGATCTTTTTGCTCGTGTTCACTAGGCCCACAGATTCAAGCAGCATGTCTGCTGAGGGGTGACCCCCTAAAACTGGTCCCAAGATGCTTCTTTCTGGTCCATGGAGGACCTGCCCTGGCAGTTTGGGCTGCCCTGTTCCCAGGGGGAGCAGGGTCAAGGCTCATTTTCACATGGCTGGGTCGAAACTGGAATGGCATGGAGAGCAAAAAAACGATGGATTTAAGCCCAGATCTCTTTACTGGGGGTTAATGTTTGACAAGCATTCTGTTTATCATCTTTTTGTGTTGTTATAGTCACCCCAAATGGGAAGGGTATGCCCAGATGGTTCTGTAGTCACTATGACAATGAACTCAGGCTAGCCTGGCTGATGAGGGGTGATACCCCAAAAACAGTCCCAGGATGTTTGTTTATGGTCCAGGGAGGACTTGGCCTGGCAGGGACTCTTCACATGGGGAGCAGGGCCAAGATTGATTTTCATATGGCTGTGTCCAAACTAAGCCTGGGCGGAGTTTGCAGGGTTCTGCTACGTGTAAGTCCGCGAAGTGCAAAAAAACACTGCTGCGCTACGCGAAGCTCCGCAAGCGGCAGTCTTCAGTGGACAAATGCTGTTTGCAGTGATTTTCAGTGACAGGTGCCTGTCTGCACTGTGCAATCATCACAAATGGCTCCATGCACAGCGCAAGTGGGCACTGCTTCCTTTCTGCCACTTGAGTAGATTTATACATGAGCAGCAGCTTTCCTTATGCGAATGGAGTTTCACAACGCGAGCATTTGCAAGCATACACAACCATTTGCAAGGAGAAATCTGACCGCCTGCGTTGAGAAATCTCACCGGGAGGTTGATTATCCCAGCTCGCGCTCACCAACTTGATGTTGATGATCACAAATGAGGAAAATTCTCACCAGGAGGTGGGTCATCCTCGCTCGCGCTCAGCCACTTGACGTTGACAAACGCAAGCAAGAAAAAAAACTCCGCTACTCGGAGCAGAGTTTTTCGGAACTTCACAAGCTCTGTATAATGGGGCATGTGGAAATCTCTGCAAACTCCGCGAGCAGAGCGGACTTCACCGCCCAGACTTAGTCCAAACTGGAATGGCATGTTAAGCAAAAACACAATTGATTTTGGCCCTGATTTCTGTACTGGTGGAGAATGTTTAACAATGTTCACAATTCCGTCCATCATCTTTTTTTGTTGCTATATCCTACTTCTGCTGTCATTTCAGGAACAGAATGCTAATGCTCCTACTACTTTTAAACAGTGTTTTCAAGCAGAGGTAGGGTGGATGAATGCTAACTTTCTCAAATTAAATTCAAATAAAACTGAAATCCTTTTGTTCTGTGCCAAATGTCTACTAGAGCCTTGTAAATGGTGGCCCGAGGAACTAAACCCTCCTCCTACCTCTACCTCCATTTTCAGAAATGTAGGAATTTTATTAGATTCTAATCTGTCCTATCCTTTTTTAACTTTTTTATTAGTACCAAGCACATCCGGATCAGGATACAGACAATATTATAGAAACACAATTTAAATATACAGTTACCCAATTCAGGGCCTCTTGGTACAATTCGCACAGCACAGAATGGTGTCTTGGAGGCATCTTACAGGTGCTGGCCTCGCAAATTACACCCAGCCCATCATAACAAATGCGATGTTTCAAGGCGACTTCTGTACAGCCCTGGAGGGGATCTATCAGTAATGGCTATCCTCCGGTCACCTTGCTACTTTTAAATGTACTTATTTTTCAACATACAAAAGAATAAAACATGTATTGCTATTGACAACATCTGGTGGTAGAGGCATCCACCCACACATTGTATTTATATGTCTATGTATGATGTTTGGGTGAGGTTTTCAAGAAATGCAGAGTCTCACACCTCTTCTCACTTTCTCCAGAGGGGAGCCTCTGGGAACGCAGGACTGCTACTGGAACATGTGTGGGGGATGGACTAGTAATGGGGGTACTACTCCTCCACAGGGTCACCGAGGAATTTGAATATGATTATTATTATTATTATTATTATTATGTTTCTTATATAGCGCCTGAATCGACCCCCGAAGGGGTATCTCCGCGCTTGCCTTGGGAACCCGTCCCGGCTTTTTTCCCTGTGAGATAGCCCTTACAGGGCATCCCCAAGGTGAAAGCCAGGCATCCCGCCGCGGGGGGGCCGTTGTGGAGATTAAGCAAGCTTAATTCCTAGAGTTGCAGAGTGTGAACCCATGATTAGGTCAGGCACCGAAGCGAGAATTATCGAGTCCATGGACATTTGAGCTCAAGACCCTGCTGCGTCGGGAATTGAACCCTGGTCCCGGGTCTGACCTCTGCTTCAGGGTTTGCCTGCTCTAACCAGTGAGCCACACTTCTCCACTATGATCCAGCCAGTCATCAACAATTGGGTGTATGTTGTGGGTCCAGGGGTACTACCCCAATGTCTATGTAAGGGAACCTGACCTTGTAGTCATTGTGTAACTGATGGAGGCCGATCTGCGTTCCTATCAGAGCAGACCGTGCGTAGATGGCATTCTTCTGCTACCCCCCACTCGCAGAGGTCCAACCTCCATTTCTCTGGAAGGGGGTGTGGCTAACTTCCAGTGGATCGCTTTACGGTGTTTAGCCAAAACCAGCCCGAGCATCGCAAACTTCTGCTGCATATGGGTTGTGGCCTTGGTAATCGGCAACACACCCAGCAGACAATATTTGACTGAGTGCTCAATTGAGAGCTTTGTTGCCCTCCAAAAACTGTCCCCCAGTAAGAGCAGAGCATGGGACAATACGAGGTCACGTGAGCGAAGTGGCCAGGGGTGGCGCCACATCTCAGGCACTTAGGTAAATGCGATGGGTCAATCCTAGACAAATGCAAGGGAGTCAGGTAGGTGCGGTGGAGATAGTTGAACTGTGTGAGCTTGAATCAGGCACTGCTTGAGATGTCCAGGACCTGCGCAAATGCTAATTTCTATTCGCCTTCCAATAATGGGACAGGTAGGCCGTCCTCCTACCTATTCCGAGTCTCCTTTAGGTCCAGTCTACGGTCCGTTTTAAGGGCCTTGTATAGCCAGGATATTAGTCCTCGAAAGGAGCCTGGGCCTAGCATGGTGCACAGCCAGCTTGATTCCTCCCGTTCGGGAACATGGTCCAGATTTTACGGAACGTGCAGTTTATCTTCTCATACTGGAGTAAGTCGCCTTCTGGGACCCCATAATGCTCCTTACCGGCCTTGAAGAACAGGAAGGAGTTGTTAAAGTATAGCTCCTCTGCTGTGGTTCAGCCACCCGCACCAATTGTATCTGGCGGAAACCCGAGAGCCACTGCAGAGGGAGAGTGCTTGCATACGGGGCTTTTCACAGCACAAGAGTCACTGCTTGCTCCCATGCCCAGGTGTATAGTTTAATTGAGAATGAGCAGTCTGGAGGGGTTCTCGCCCCTGTCATCAGGTATGTGGGGAGATCCGCCTCAGGGCACCAGCCCTCGAGCAGTCTTTTCTCTGTGTTCAAACCGTCAGTGCACCATTTTGCCGTGTATTGGAGGAGACCCGCAATGTAATGAAGACGCAGATCCGGGAGCCCCAGGCCGACCTGTTCCATGTCCAGCTTTAGTGAATCGAGTTGAACTCTGCTGCGTTTGCCCGGCCCAACCCGCTAAACCAAGAGGTTGTTCAGAGAGGTGAAGGTATCATTCAGGATACGACAGAATGAATTTTGCAGAGAGTATAGGCAAGGGGCTAGGAGGACCAGTGCCACCCATCCCATGACTGACAGTGGTAGCCAATTCCAGAAAAGTATTGAATCTTACCTGCTTTCAAGCATCTTTCCCATATTCAGAGCATATTGGCCTTCAGGTGAGTGGGCTATCCGCATCCCCAAATAGTGAAATTGATCACTCCTCCAAGTAAGTAATAGCAGTGGGAGTTCAGTCACATCCTGTCCCACCAGGCCACCTAGTGGAAATGCAACTGATTTTTGGGGTTGATTATCACCCCGCACACCTTACCAAAGTCACCCAACATAGTCAGGAGGTCCCAGGCGGCCTCTGCAGGTTGACGCATGTATATCAGTGCATCATCTGTATACAGGGATACAACATGCATTCGCCCCCCACAACCAGGCCCCACGCTCCATGTCGCTCTGAAGACAGATTACGAGTGGCTCCATTGCTAGCGCAAATAGGAGCAGAGACAAGGGACTACCATGCCTTGTGCCCCGTTCAATGGTGATCAGGGCAGACACCTCCCACCAGTGTGCACTCTAGCTGTGGGCATCTGGTACATGAGGCCCACCCATGCCACAAAATTTGGGTTCAGACCCATTCTAAGCAGAACTTGCCATAAATAATCAAATTGTCGGGTATCAAAGGCTTTTTCGATATCTAATGAGAACACCACAGCTGGTGTCTCCTGGCCTGCCATCGAACGCATTACATGCACCAGCCTACGCAGATTCATATTGTGCCCGGCCTGGCAACGACCTGCACTGGTCCTCATGCACCGGTTGAGTCACCACCCTGTTGAGCCTTGATGCCAGGACCTTAGCTAGGACTTTTGTGTCCACTCCTAACATGGAGAGGGGGCGATAAGAACTAGTCAACATTAGATCTCTACCCGGTTTGAGCAGCATTACTATTTGAGCTTCTCTCACAGTGCTCTGGAGTATCCCGGTCAATCTACCCTCACTCAGGGTCTCCAGCAGCCCCTGGAGCAGCTGGTCCACGAAAGCCCTGTAATATTCCACTGGGAAGCCATCTGGCTCAGGGGCCATGACACCTGCTATGTCCTGGAGGTCCTCGAGGCCAATCTCTGCCCCTAGCATGCAATGTTCCCTCTAATTAGTTTCCTCTGTGTGCTGCAGAGTAAGGTCTCTGTGCTCTGAAGCCAAGGCTATGTGCGCCAAGTACCTGACCGCGCTTGTGGACCAGGGCTTTGAGTGGGATGAAAATACTTGTGGATCTTTCAAAGGGGAGTAACCAATGCAATTAAGGATGTGGCCTAAAAACAATTAAGCTATAAATGTGTGCATCACATAGTGTGCCACCCTACTGATATTTTGCTGCTTCTATCATTGCATCCAGATATATAATACAAGTAACATTACACCTACAAGAAGCCAAGACTATTGGCTTTGTCAGTGGTTGTTTTTTGCATCAAGTTGTGTATAATATTGAAAATGCGTCCACTCTTGTGGTTGGGGTTGTTGCTTAATGCTTGAGCTGTCGATTTAGGAGATGGGTTTTTAGTCTCGGGTCAGCCTAATATCCTGTGATTCTGGGCAAATCAATTAATCTCCTCATGCATACCAAAAAAATAATCATGTAAAGCACTCCAATACTTTTGTGTTGAGTTTGCACTGTATAAAAACTTACTGCATTTCTTTTCTAAATGTGGGGTAGAAACCATAACAGATGGAGAAAGAACGAAGAAAATTGAGGGTAACAGAAAGGGAGGGCAGAAAGGAAGAATGAAATATAGGAAATATGAAAAGAACGTAGAAACTGCGACAAGAAGAAGAGGTCAATTAAAGGATGGATACAAAGGTGAAAGGTTTGAGAAATGGAAGAGTAAAGTTATATTTGCATGGGTGGGTGCACGTAAGAATGGATTGTAGGATGAATGTTTGGAAGGGTGGATGGAAACCTGGATGGAAGGGTGAAAGGATGGGTGATTGATAAAAGGTGGGTGAAATGATGGATGGATGGATGGGTGGATGGATAGATGGAATGGTAAAGGAAGGATGGATGGATTAGATGAAAAGACAGATGGGTGGGAGCATGAATAGACAGGTGAAATGGACGCTGGATGAAAGGCTTAAAGGGTGAAGAGATTAATAGACAGGAGGACCTCTTCTAGGGAGGACAGACCTTACTAGCTTCACTTTCCTGATGGCATATGAGGTACCAATCGAATTGGGGAGGGGGGTATTTTAGTTTCCTTTTTGCCTACCCCTGTGTCCACAATACGTCTTCGACAACAGCTAAAGGCTTTCGATAGGCAAGACCTGGGAAGGCTTGGCTAGGGAAAGGTTTAAAGTTAGTGACCCCTAAGCCCAGAGGCATGAGGGGCCCACTGCCATCTCTCTTTTACTACCAGATGGCGGTTTTGGGAGTAAATCATTTAAATGTAAGGGGGTATTGGTTCTAATCTTGTGGAATGATTACTTATGGCTTTTTTCCATGAGTCATATGGCCATGAAAGCACTAACTTATTATTTATGTCTTTTGAACTTTTAAACAAAACAACCGAGGGGTTGAAGAAAAGGCAATGTCTTTCGGATCTACAACACATGGAGCTTTTAGAGAAATGCATAGCTGACAATTTACGCAGCTCTCTGATTCTTGATGAAGTGAGTGTATAGTGCTTTTTGAAGAAATTGGTTTTGAGCTCTTTCTGCATTCAGTATGGGTCATCTGGATTTACATGGACGTTGCATGTGAATTATGTGGGAATTTTTTAAAGTATTGCTGTTAATCACAGTGCCCGTCATGTGCTGCAATTAACAGGAATACTTTCACAAATGCCCACAATCAGCCTGCAGACTCTCTCTATTGAGAAAAGACATGTAGCAAGTCCAAAAGCACAACGTGTGCTTTACACGTCATGCTTTTGTACTTGCTGTATTTTAATGGATCCCGGCTGTGGCTGATTGTGGGCCTTTGTGAAAGGATTCCTGTTAATCATAGCGCCCGTCATGCGCTGCAATTAACAGGAATATTTTCACAAAGGCCCACAATCCGCACCCAGCCGCGCTCTATTTAGAAAAGAAATGCAGCAAGACTGAAAGCACGACGTGTAAAACACACTTCGTGCTTTTGGACTTGATGCATGTCTTTTCTCAATAGAGAGAGGCTGCGGGCTGATTGTGTTATATAAGAAAAATCAATGGTTCCTGTGGATTGATAAGATGCCTTTGTAATAAAGGAAGCAAAATTGCAATATTTTAGAGGGTGCCTCAATGACAGAGGGCAAAAGAAACACTAACAGGAGAATCCATGTAACATTTTTATACATTTTTGGACCAAAAGCAATATAAACATAATCTGAAAATCAAAAAACATTAGTTCATTGTGTCACAAGTGAGAATGGTAACCCAAAGTTAAGTGACAGTGTGAATTTCTATATACAAGGTTTCCACAATTTTTAAGTCGACCATTAACTAGAATATTCTCTATGTAGACAACAGCAATATGCAATGAAATGCGCTGTGTAATGGTTCACTTCTTCTGTGTGTCGACGGCGTTTTGACCCTATAGTCAGTGTATGGTCTCTTCAGGACTAACGATGAAGGGACATCTGAGGATGTAAATGGGCAGGCTCGTGAATTGTGTGCCACACGTGAAAAAATAGAAGAAAAGAAGTTACTCACATGATGAGGGTTATGAACCCGAAACCGGTCCCATGATGCTTGGTTCCAGTCCAGGGAAGTCATGGCTTGGCAGTTTGGGCTGGACTGTTCCCATGAGGCACAGGTTCAGACTGATTTGCATATGGCCATGCCTGAACTGGGTTGGTGGAGTGTGCTAGAGAATGATGATGGATTAAACTCAGATGAGTTGACTGGCGGTGAGTGTTTTATTTTTCTCAAACGCTCCGTCCATCATCCCCTTTGGTATTACTCATTTACATGGCGACCTAAGGTATTCTTTTTTATTTTTCAATGTTTTCACGTTGAGGAATTACCAAACCCAGTTTTCCTCGTTCGTGAAAGGGGTAGATAGGATTTACAGTAGGAGAAAGTAATGCTGGAGCCAATGATACATATATTGCATTTTATTGAGTAACTTGATGGAAGGACTTTGGTAATGGAAATGTTTGAGAATGTCCACAACGGTCCCAGATTTTAAGGTCAACCGCTTTGCCCCTCTTCCTGACAGCATTCATGTTCCCACCTTGGGACTTAATTTGCAGCAGTAGAAAATGTCCATTAATGGTGCAACGTTCACTCCCCTGAGCACACTTTACAAGTTTGAAACTCCCCTTCAGCTCATTTTGAGAATCAGAATGTGGAATTTCAAAAGGAAAATGGCTTTTCTGCACAGCGAAATTACACACAGGTGTGCTGAACAATTAGGGATCAGGCCTGTTGCCTTTAGGCAGTGTTTGTGAAACTTAATTAAAATACGGTCAAACGATGAACCACACAGCCGTGGGGCCGCTGCGAGGAACTACAACTGTCCCCACTCTGAAGGTGCTCAGCAGAACAGAAAAACACAGCTTTTCAGTAACACATCCACGTACACTCTGACTCAAAGGCCAATCACCGGAAATGCAGTGTTATAAATTTATCTATCGCTTCTCTGTATAGCGGTACTGTTATCAAGTGTCTATGTGACCCGTGCAGCGCATTGATGCCTCGCAGCAACTGGGCGCTATATATAAAATTAATAAGTCCATAAATGGATTAGGAAAGGGGTAGGGGTTTCAGGCAGGAAGATGGACGTCAATAAGGCTGTACACTGTACAGAATAAAAGACTGCCAGTAGATACTTAAGACAACCTGTGCAGAGATTGCTTCCAGGTCAAGAAGGATCTTCCTCAAGGCGCTGGTTGTCTTGGGAATCTGATCTAGACGGGTTATTGAGCTAGAAACAACCTTGTAATGTGCAGCTCGAGCCCATCCCATCCTGTGAACTCCTGCGACTGTCAACACAATAAAAAATAGAGTCAATTGTTGTCAAATCGCAACAGTGAAAGACAATAAAATGCGACTGGCTCTTGGGAAGTCCTGATGAACAATGAAAGCTGTGCTTCTTTTGCCAGGATGCGAGAGGAAAGGGGCTCGTCCCACACCACTGCACTGGAAGCAGGGGATCTTGCTGTCTAGCAACAATGACACTCAGAAGTCAATCAGTCCTAAATATAAAGAGCTGTAATGCCTCAGTTTCCGAGGAAAACCCCTATTATTTTGAGCAGGATAACAATAACACCATAGCCATGAGAAATGCATCCTGGGAAGAACCGTTCTGGGGTCAGCGGGACTGTGATTGTGTCCATATTTTCACTAGTGACGGTCAGGAGCTGAATGGAAACTGTGTTTACTCCAATGTAGCGCCAGCACTTTTTGGAAGTTGTCCGCTTAAATATAAAATATGTACAACGGAAGCAAAATGGACTTTCAAGCATTCCCACAATCATACAATTTTTGCACGCACAGGGCTAAATCGAGCACAAAGAATACAGCCCTGACACATTTGCACCTGGAATCTGCACGAAGTGTGCTTTACACGTCGTGCTTTTGGACTTGCTGCATTTTTAATGGATCCTGGCTGCAGCTGATTGTGGGCCTTTGTGAAAGTATTCCTGTTAATTGCAGCGCATGACGGGCGCTGTGATTAACAGGAATCCTTTCACAAAGGCCTCAGGCAACTGGTGAATAGCCGTTTTTCGCCACTCGCGTTTTAAAAGCGGGCGGCGGCGAGAACATGTGCGCGCTTCACATGGGACACTGCGCGCTCAGTGCTTTAAAGGTGCGCGGGTGCACTAGTGCGCACGTTAGAGGGAACACTGCTAGCATGTCACCCTGCTCACCAGTGACTTGCAGCATGGGTATTCCCTCAAGGAATAGGGCTATGGCTGCCTCTTTGGTCTCCTGGCCCCTAGTGTATACATTTGCTGGATGTGCACACAGCTGCAGATTTATGGCAGATTGCATGTGTGTTAGGGACCCATCCGACTGACTAATTGATAATATAGTAGGGGTTAGACGCTCTCTCTTAAGAAGCCAGGCCAACAGCTTCTCAGTTTTATTACCTTCTTAGTGCAGGAACTGTCTATTTTCTTGCCTAACCAGACAGTCCAGCCTATCCCATATTTCTCCCACTCGACGGTGAGCTCTCAGTTGATCACCATCCATGCATCCATGCTGGGATTCACAGTCTGCAGAGTGTTTAAGACATTCTCGGCAGCCACTAGGTCCCCCTACAACCACTGTCTCATCCCAGCCACCTTTGATAAGCACTCCCCCCCGTAACACCACTTTTAATGTATCCCACTCTGTGCCCCTGGAGTCTGTAGACAGCCAATTACTATTGAAGAAGTTGGCAATTGAGCTACTGAGCTATGTGAAAAATATAGCATCCTTCAATGCCCTTGACTGTAGTCTCCAAAGTGGGACCGCAGGCCTGTCCCTCACCACACCCCACTGTAATATTATTGGGTGTGATCTGATAGAAATCTCCCCAGTATGTGTATGCCATATACTTTTTAACAAATGTGCCAAGCTCACATACATCCCAAGTAATGATATTAAAACCTGCCATCTCTTGGTTACATGGTGAAATTGGGACTATCACTGCCTCCTCACCACAGCTGTCGTCTCATAAAAAAACACAAAACTGAACTGTTTCCCCCACCCACCGGGTAAACAGATAATAAAACAACTGTACCTTCCTACTCTAATCCTAACATTGCAACACCCATTTTAAAAAGCAAAATAGAACTTATCTAGCATTCAACCTACAAAATAAATAATATACCAAAAATAAACAAACAGCCCCTTTTTACAATCAAACACACCACTCTCACGTTATACCTAATTGTATGCGGGCAGCAGGGGGATCGTGTCTGCCCACTGTAGTGAGTGGATTGAACTCCTGGGTCGCCACCGCAGCTGCACTCACACAATTATTCACACTCACCGACACTCATACTACAAGACTCAATTAACCAACACAAAAATAAAAATAAAACAATGTCCATACAGTTCTTCAAAATAGCATGCTAATCGAAAAATAAGGAAAGAGATAAAGAGAGAGTGGGAGGGGACGCGCATGAGAGGAAAAAAGAAAAAGAGAACAAATAGGTGTGGCGGTTTGCCCATCCAGGCTGAATAGCCGATCGATCAGGGTGCCAGAAAGCAGTCCAGGCCCATGGTAAGTGTCAAAAGGGACTGTTGAGGAGTATCGGATTAGCATAAGCCCATAGTTCCATTGGAGCACCACAGCCAGCCGAACTCCTTAGGGCCCCGCGTGGCTGCAGTCAAGATTCTAGTGGGATAAACTCCACTCAGCTTGTTCAGGTATTAGAGGTCTGTGGGGTTCCTCCACGATGTTCCTGGTGCTAACCACAGATTCAGCTAATGTCACCACCTCCACAAGTGCCCTGGCTGCTTCACGTTCTGCCAGCAGGAGTGCCTGGCTTACACAAGTCGCCTGGCGACCTTCGCGATCCGAGCTATTGCATTCCAGATGCAGGGAGCTATCTTGTTGCACCACTACTCTTTGGATGGATTGGGAGTACTGCTTGTTTTGACGGCTGTGCTACCGCATTTTGCGCAGCGACCAGGGCTCTGCAGATAGTATGCCAGAGCCCTCGGGCCGGAATCCGCTCCTTCCCTCTCACCTCCAGCCAGTCCCAGGCTGCTTCAGGAAGTGAAGTAATGGGCGTTGTCTTAGTGAAATACTCTGAGCTTAGCAGGGTATTGTAGCATAAATTTTAAGTTCATTGCCCTGAGCTTCTGCTTCATACCACCGAAAGACATTCTAAGTTGTTGGACCATTCGTGTGTAATCGGGGAAGATGCAGATAGTGTGATTCTCAAAGGCTGGATCGCCGCTGCGCAGGTCTCCCGGAAGATGTGATCTCGGTCCCTGTAGTTGAGGATCTTACTAATGATGGTGCAGGGTGCAGCCTCTATCAGAGGGGGCGCCAGCACATGGTGCGCCCGCTCTATCACAAAACAGGAGGAGAAAGAGGCTGAGGGAAAAGTCATCTCAAACCATTTCTCCAGCTCAGGCTTCTGGCCCTCCGCCCCCCTCCGAGAATCCCATGAAGCAGAGGTCACATTTGCCTGAGCACTCCTCCATGTCCTCAGCCCGGATCTCCAGAAAGGCTGTATTTTCAGTTAAATCCGTTAAGGCAGCCTTCTTGGCAGAGACCTCCGTCTCCAGCGATGTCACCTTTTGATCGTTAGCTAGGGATAGTTCCACCAACCTCCCACAAGTCGACCCGCAGCAGGCCCACATCCAGCAAAACTGCATAAATGCTGGCCTGGACCAGCTGACTAGAGGCTTCTATAGCAGCAAGAATCTGAGTGCCAGAGGGCTCACCCACGGGGCCTACTGCCGCCGACGATGAAACCCTGCAGGCTGAAGCGTGTCACCGTGCCATGGACCATGAACTGGTCCATTTTTGTTTGTTGGACCCCTTTGGGGCCTGTGTTTAACATGTTAGCCGCCCCCTGTCAATGTTCTGTGGGCCCAGCTCTAGTTGTAGCAAGCCCAACTCCGATCTCCTCCTCCCCTGGTCTATCACAGGCTACTCCTACCAGGGGAGATCTAGCTGGCCCAATGTGCTCTGCCCTGGATGTTCAGGGTCTCGGCGGAGTCCCAGGGGAGAGTCCACGATTGAGCGCAAGGCCCGGAGTCTGTATGCACCAACCCAGGGGGTCTGCTGCTGAGGCATATCTGTGCCACCGGGTTCAATACTCCTGATTGTTAGGAGCCCGTGTCAACATCTCACTATGAGCGAGGCTATGCAAGGGCCCCCACCTACTGCAAACTCCAGTCTTGTGTGGTCGTATGTGTGACCGGCTCCCCGGTGCTTCTTGACCCAGTCTGCAGAACCCCGGGCTCCCAGTGTCACCCTTAGGCCCACACACTTACGGTGCTCCCCTGTCTGTAGCTCCCAGGGCGTAATCAAAGAAGTCCCAGAGGTAGGTAGCAGCTGGGCCCCTGACCCCCACTAGGCCACTTTCAGCCGGTCATATCACCTCCTCACCTCCGGGTCTCAGCTCTTTGGTCCAGGCTGCTCCAGGCCACTCAAGGCCTCAATGCCGCAGCTGTGCTCTATTCTCAGGCACTGCCGATCGCAATCTGCCTTTAGCAGGAGCTACACCCGGGGTGGCTGAGGTACGCCTCCCAGGCACCCCCGGGCGTTGTGTCAGCTGCACTTGCCTCTATTTTGGCACCAGGTGCAGCCGCGACCAGACCCAAAGCCACACAAGTCCGTGTCTCGATCTGCGGCGCGCTGTCCCCACAGGCACCGGCCCAGCTCCGCAGCCACAACCAGTCAGCCGGCTCAGGTTGCACGATTTGTTTCAGTTGTTTTTTTCACCGTTTTTGTTTCCCAATGTTCCTTATTTCTGTTTCCTTTCAACCATCTCAGGTTGCAGCGGAGCCCCCAAATCCACCAAGGGGCCTCCGCATCAGTGAGCTGCCACAAACCTGGCCCGTACATCCAGAGCCAAAACCCCATCACCGCCCCCATCACCGGGGATCGCCCGCAGGCAACTGTCCAGGGGGCCGCCCAAAGCAGGGCAGTCCAGGGGTGTTGATAAGGCAGGGCATGGGCACCCAGATGCCCGATGGTAGGATAAATGAAGGATATTTGGCAGGTCTGCGACCAAGCTCTTTAGGAAGAGTGTGCTGCAGCCGCCATTTTGGTAATGCCCCGATCTGTCCTTTTCTTTAGAATTCGAACAGCTGTATGATGTGTATTTTGCAAAGCTTAAATCCTTTAAAGAAATATGCCACATATGGCCAAGGAGAACACTCAGAAAATTATTGGTCATATGATGGCAACATCAAGACTGGATGATGTAAACAATCTTTATCTGGGTCTTCCTACTTAATTAACCCACAGACTCCAGTAGGTTCAAAATGCAACAACAAGCTGATTTTAAGAATTCCATGCCATCAGTCTATTTACGCTCATTAGAAACGTCTGCAATGGCTGGCGACTTTAATGTGTGCTAAATTTAAAGCATATATATCTAGCTTCAGTGTTTTTCATGAACTGCCTTCGCAAATTATTTAATGAGATATTAGTTGTAGTTTTTTGTAAACAAATGAAATATTAACACGGATTATTGATACGTTGTCTCATTCTTACAGTGCCCCTGAAGAAGGGAACCCCCCGAAATGCATTGGGCCTATTTCTCAACTATGTCTTCACCTTCATCAAAAAGTTTTTCAACATCAGAGTTATTACAACAAATTTATAATGTGATGACATTTACTGGTTAATTTTCAGATTGTGTATTGATTTCAAAATGAATATGTTGAAATGAACAAGATTTACAAGCAAAAGATTATATAAAGCTACGTTTTGAAAAAGAATTTCTTTCTTTGAATTTTCTCTTCGAGTGATAACATTGAAATATTATAGGTTATCAATTGTTCACATTGGTTATACTTTAAACATATAGGAGTGCGCTTGGTAAACTAGTGGAATTTTCCACCAGAGGTTGATTGTTACTTTGGGCTGGCTGCCTTACAACCAAGCAGCACACAAACAGTGTACAAATATTATATGAACAGTATATTAGTATTACACTAGGGAGTGCGCAGATAAGAAAAACATTTATTCTAAATTTAAAGCACTCACCTTGGGCTTTAGAGCAGATTCAGGATTTGGCCTTTGTTATTTAAGGAAAAGATTAAGGGGCTAATTATGAGTTTGGCGGTCCGATGGTGGCACTGGCGGTCCAACTGCTGTATTACGGCTTTGGCAGTTGAACCACCAAAGGACTGCTGCAACCCCAGTGGATTCCTGATCCCACAGTGATGGTGTAGTGGTCTGAGGCCGCAGTAATTTGACGGTGCCACTGTGGCACTGCTAGATCACCAAAAAATATAGTGATGAAGGAACACATTTCTAAAAGTATTTTATGTCAAAGATTACCTTAATTAATCATAGGTGCTTTCGAATACTTCTAGGATATTTATTTAGAATGTTTCAATCAGGGTTACAATTAACTCCTTCCACATGATTTGTATATTTTGCTTAGTGTCGCACATTACATTTGATTACATAGAAAAGACAACAAACTTGCGTGTACATATACTTGACTATAAATATACACAAAAAATACCTAAAAAATATCCCATACATATAATATTATTTTTATTCCTTTCATTCTTCATGTTGTTTAATCAAAAGTGGCTGTGTTTTATAATTCCCACACAGTTCACTAATAGAGGTAGCCTATATGTGGTGCGACTTTAAGGTTAACAATTTTCTCCCTGTTTTATATCAAAGTATGCTCTGAAAGTCCTTAATCTATTTATATTCAATCCAAAAGGGCTCCTCCAATGTGACTGTTGATGCGTTTCGGCTTTGTTATTCCAGCCTCTTCTTTGACAAATAAAAGACAAGGTGTTGCTGCACCATTTATACAATCGGGAATTTGAATTGTGTAGCTTCTTATAACACAATGTATACAAGAGTGCAGGTAACCTCACGTGGGCCGCTTTAATGACTCCAAGGTGTCGTCATGTGGCAGCCAATACACTGTAGCATCCCCGCTGCAAAAACAGCATGCTGCCCCACCTAAGTATCAGCTATTCGTACGTTGAGCCACACTGTTGCTCTATCATCAGGCTTCCTCAGAATGAACTTTCATGCCATGCAGGTCCTGCTCTGCCACCAGCACCAGCTTATCTTCTTTCTCCTCATCCTCATCTTGTTGAGCAGTGCTGGCCCCTGACATTGCTGCTTGGAGAAGGATTGGCTTATCTCATTGGATTGTCTGCCACCATCAGCTTCATCAAGCAACTCATTGTCTGAAAGACAGTTGTTCCAATATGTTACTTTTTTGCTATAATATATCATGTACTACAACACAACAGTTTGATCAGTTCTTCTTTGTATCTATTTGAAGTTCATGTGGTTTGTATAAACTTACATGACAGCTCAGACTGTAGCATTGAGGAGCTACAATAAAGATTTGAAATGCAATATCACCCTCACCAACTCCCGCCACATATCTGTGTGGTTTTGACATCCCCATTATGTCAGCTGCTGAACATGGCTCCTTGTTTGGTGGAATACACCATCCTCAATCCTGTAGCTTCAGAAGCAAGTGACACCTTAATGCTCAGCATGAATATTATGTGAACATGTAAAATAAATTAGTACACCATAAAGTAGTACATCACTGATTATGTTTCAAACACATTATAATTAGATGAATAGAAAAGGAGCTATATCTGCAAAATTAGTTTCACCATGAATTTGTAATTGTGAACACTAGGAGAAACAATAGTTTACAACATTTTATGGCACACTTACTTGACGGACGGATGGATGTGGGTATGACTGCTGCAGCCAGAAGGTCTCCTAAGTACCCGGATGAGGTACTAATGACATTTGGAATAAATGATGTACTCCTGACAGCAGCTGTAATGAAACAATTACAATACAAAGGATGATGTGCATTATTGTATATGCATGTGTCATTAGAATACACTATCAACACAATCAGTGCTACTCCTCTTTAGGTAAGACAATATAAACAATTTAGTATGTACTTTATTATTTCAATTTAAATGTTGAGTCATATATCATTAACCCTTTCCATGCTGATGACGAGCTCAGCTCGTCATGATGCACGGTTGAGCTGTGCTGATGACGAGCTGAGCTCGTCATGAAACAATGGACATGGGCATAGTCCAGCACCGGAGGGGAAAACACCTAGCAGCGAAGGTGTTAACCAACATGACGTGAAGTAGTATACTCTTATGAACTATAGCTGTGCATACGGCTTTCAGTGACTATAGGGTTATTTTACAAACACCATATACGGTTAACATGCCATGCAATATGCGAGACTATGAGCGTGATGTAAAGTTATATGTAAGTGCCCTTAACAGGGTCTACCATCCACTCACTGTGTGGTGCCTGACCATTTTTGTTGTCCTAGCCAACGTCCAAGAGCCTATAAGGATATAACTATAATTTCATTATATTTCTATTTGACACATGTTAAAACCAAAATATACCAGTTAAGATTACATGTGGCAAACAAATGATGGAGTTTAAAAAAAATATCTATAGGTTGTCTGATAATAATGTCATACATGGAACCATCTTCTGGGTATATTTACATACAAGTTTGTGCAGGGGGTAGTGGTTGATCTGCCCATGACGTTGACTTCCTGCGAGGGAAGGAACCGCTGCCCCAGTGGGTGGAATTAGTCTGATTGTATGTGAAAATTAAACAAACAATTTAACAGACACATATAAGAATTGATGAACATAGCTGCCTAATTACATTTATAATACAACTAGGGTGTTTCCAAATTCATACACAATTTCATGTGCCAGTTACAAAATGTTTGCTTCTTACCCAGCCCAGACACCCACCAAATGACTATGCCACACATGGAGAGTAGTTTTACACATCTTTATTCTTCAGAGTGTAAGCAAGAACTCAATATTTGTATCCCTCACTCACTCCATTACCCACCAGCACAGGTCTACAGAGTCTATCAGGAATGAAAAGAGTTCTGTCATTTATTAGTTACATAACACTACTTCTCCCCCTTGGTTAAATAAAAAAAAGATTTTATAAATAAATAAATAAATGCATATATACATAAATATTACAAATACACACGCACTTATAATTCTTCAATGAGCCTTCATGTTGCTTGGATCACATATCCTGGTCAGGTAAACAGAATCAGGGAGCTAGCAGTCAAAGTTTCAGTGATCTGCACAGGTGAGGAGGAAACAACATCAGTCACTGGATCATCCTCTGTCTGTCCAGACCTAGGCTCTCATTATGATGCCGGTCAGACGAGTATCCAACTGAATCATATGTAGACTTGTAATTGGCAATTATGGCTTGTGCTGCAGCCAGAAACGGGTGGGATCACAAGCCACAATTTAAAAAGGCATGTTTACAAACATCCTTTCTCCTTGTGCGAGGCACCACACTGTGCCTGGCACAGGGTGCATGGGTGTTTGAGTGGGCAGCATGTGTGCCCCACGGCCCCATAGCAGAGGTCCAGTGGGGATAGGGGGCCATGCTTTGGCCCCCAAAGTCCCATTCGGTCTGCCTTTTCATGGCTATTGGACCGCCATGAAAAAGCAGGGATTACGTAGCCCATTGCAACAGCAGCGGTCAGTCCCAACGCACGATGCCTCTGAACGCCTGATCACATTCCCGTAGTTAGACCACTTCAGTGGATGCCGGTGGGCCCACCACTGACAGCCTGTTGGTAGCGGGCCCACCAATATCGCAATGAGGCCTCTAGTCTCTACAGTGACATCAATGTTTGGTGAGTGGTGAGCCACATGTATTAATGGGAAGAATCTCTCGTAAGGGACTTCCCAGGATGTTGGGCAGTCATCTTGTGCTCTCTGGTGATTTTTTAGGCTTTTTGGGCCCGATGTAGGTGGCAAATACCGGTCGGAAACGGCCGAATTCGGCCGTTTCCGACCGGTATTTGGCATCTTGAGATGTAGGGGGCCAGATTTTACAGATTCTGTAAATTTACAGAATCGGTAAATTTACAGAATCTGTAAAATACCGATTCGGTACTTTTACCGATTCGGTAAATACCGAATCGGTAATGCCCATTCATTCCTATGGGCTTCAAAGCCCATAGGAATGAATGGGCATTACCGATTCGGTATTTACCGAATTCTTCAGAATCGGTATTCCAGCACATCTGGAATACCTACATACCCACCCCTTAGATTTACCGATTTTTAATTACCGAATCGGTAAAATTCAGTAATTAAAAATCGGTAAATCTATTCTACCTACATCCAGCCCTTTATGTAATGTTTTATGCCTTTTATGATTTTTTTTAAATCAAATAAAGTGCTTTTGACTGACTGACTGTATTGTGTCAACATAGATTTCCATTGTCAATGCAACTACGATGTTTCCAAATGTTTGCACAATTTCATGTGCCAGTTTCAAAACTGTAGCGTACTGCCCAGCCCGGCTCTCACCAATGACAACGCCACACATGGAGATTAGTTATACTCATCTTTATTCTTCAGCGTGCAAGCAATAACTCAATGTTTTAAACCCTCACTCACTTCATTACCCTTCAGCGCCTACATAACAGGTCTACAGACTTCATCAGGAACCAAAAGAGTTCTGTTATTTATTATTTACATGACACTACATTTCCCCCTTAGTCAAATAAAAAATGTCAACCTTTTTTATAAATAAATAAATGCATATTTAACATAAATAAATACAAATACACATACACTTATAACTCTTCAATGAGCCTTCGTGTCACTTTGATCACACATTCTGATTGGGTCTTCGGAAACAGGGAGCTGCCAGTTGAAGTGTCAGTGATCTGCATAGGTGAGGAAGAAACAAGAGTAGTCACAGGATCATCCACTGTCTGTCCAGACCTAGACCCTCATTATGATGTCGGTCAGACGAGCATCTGACCGAATCATATGCGGATGAAGTCCGCCTGACAAGTAATTGGCGCCTCCACCCACCTTATTATGACCCGACCGCTTGAAGATGGTTAGAACAATGCATTTCTTAATTGTGACTTGAGCTATGGCGCGGAAATGGGTAAAAGCACAAGCCAAAATTGAAAAAGGCATGTTTACAAACATCCCTGCACTGTGAGCGAGGCACCACACTGTGCCTGGCACAGGGTGCCTGGGTATTTGAGGTGGTAGCACGTGTGCCCCGCCTGACCCCATAGCAGAGGCCCAATGGGGAACGAGCCATGCTTGGGACCCCCAAAGTCCTATTCCATCTGCCTTTTCATGGCTGTTGGACCACCATGAAAAGGTAGAGGGAAACAGGCATCGTAATCCCTATGGGGGTGCCTAAGTAGGCAACGCCCCATTGTACTGATCATAGATCCCGTTCAAACAGCAGCGGTCAGTCCCTACAGCACGATGCCTCCAACCACCGGATCTTATTCCAGCAGTTGGACCACTTCAGTGGATGTGGTGGTCCCGCCACTGACAGCCAGTCGGTGGCGTGCCAACCAATATCGGAGTGAGGCCCCTAGTCTGTAAGGTGATATCTATGTCTGGTGAGTGATGAGTCATGTGTCTGAAATTATAAGAATCTCTCATAAGGGACATCCCAGGATGTTGGGCAGTCACCATGTGTCCTCTGGTGATTGTGACAGTAAAGGGTTCAGCCTCGACTGGAGCATCAGACTTTTCCTTTCTAAGTTGTTGAACTTGTACTCGATCTCCTCACTTGAAAGTGATATCTTTCACATGATGTCGTTTGTCAGCATAGATTTCCATTTTCCGTTTGTGACCAGAATCCTTTGTGCAAAAGTTTTTCCCAGTCTTTGATCTGAGAATAATCAATTGGGGTTACTTAGTCGTCATGCCTCTCTCTAACATTAAAGTTGCAGGGCTTGCCACTGAAGTCAAGTGAGGGGATTGATTGGTAAGCTCGGAGAGTGGCATTCAGTATAAACTAGAGGTTGAGCTTCTCTGATGCAGAAAACTGCTCAGCTTTCTTTAGAGTACTCTTGAATCATTCTACAAGGCTATTGGCCTGGGGCACAAGAGGAGTACTTTTCTGATGTTTTACATGGCTGAGAAAGTCTCTGATATCTTGACTATTGAAGGGTCGGCCATTGTCAGATTTCAGGATCACAGGGACACCCCATGTTGCAAAGATGCTATCTAATCTTTCAATAACCTTTTCATGAGTGATGGATGAAAGATCTTCTAACGATGGAAAATGGAAGTCCTCATAAACAATTACCATTATGTGATGTTCATTCTCAAGAGGAGTACAGAAATCAACAGCAATTCTCACCCAAGCATGTTTTTTAAAGTGTGCTGAGTAGGATCGGATAAGAGATAGTTGCATAACTGACATGCATTTAACTCTCTTTTAACCCTTTCATGGCGATGAGGAAACCAGACTCTCCTTGAAGAGCTCTCTTTGTGGCAACTATGTCTCTGTGTCCTTCATAGCCTGCTTCACGTATTTTTTGTCTTATACTCACTGGAATGACAATATGTATATCTTGCAATATAAGGCCTTCCTGGTTGCAGATTGCTCATCTCTGACATTAAGTAATCACTGTCATTGGAGAGAGGTCAAGGGTGCTAGTTTCACTACTGTTGAGCAATAATGTCTTTCAATTTCATCATGTCACTGTCTTGGCTGTTGGCAATGACAATTTTCTCTAATGAGATGGCAGCTGATGCGCTTGATTTTACAATGAAGTTTGTGTAGTCTGCAGCTGTCTTAGGTGGGGTACCATGGCAGTGTATGGGCACTCTTGAAAAATAGTCAGCTGGATTTTGACCCTTCCCTGGATGGTGTATGATGGTGTAAAGTTATTCCTATAATCGTAGACCCCAAAGTTGAATCTGACCTGGTATTTTGGCTTTTGAATTGCCAAATATTCTCAAAAGTGCTTGACGATCGCTCAATACTGTGAAAGGTTTCTCATATAGGAACTCATGGAAATATCACAAGCCCACTCCACTGGCAAGCTTTCTTTCTCAGGTTGTGAATATTCACGTTCAGTTTGTGACAAGCTTTTACATTAGCTACCACAATTATGCGAAAGAGTTTTCGGCTGTCCATGGTGCTGTACAAGGATTGTGCCTAGCCCAACAGGGCAAGCATCAACCACAGCATCGGTAGGAAGCTTGGAATCAAAGTAGGCCATTTCCATGGCATTCTGAGTGGCTCACTTGATTCTCTTGAAACTCTCTTCCGACTCACATGACTAATGAAACACAAAGTTCTTTTTTGTGACTTCTCATAATGGTGCACTGAGTGTCGCAAAGTCTTGTATGTATCTAGAACAGTAACTGGCCTTCCAAAGGAATGAACGTAACAAGTAAATGTCCTGTGAGATATTGGCAGTAGATAGCGATTTCACTTTAGTTAGATCAGGTGCCATACCCCAATTAGAAAAGATATGGCCAAAGAATTTCAAACTTGTCTTATGGAATTCACATTTGTCAGCATTCAAAGTCTGTACAGCATCATTTAGCAAACAGCATACTTGAATGAGAGATGTGTCATGCTCTTCCTGAGTAGCTCTACAAACCAATATGTCACTACTATAGTTGAAGGTATTAATAAGATGTATGATACGTCAAATAATATCTTGGAAAAGTTCTGGAGCACACAATACACCAAAACTCAGTCACTTAGAGCAAAACAGGATATTTGTTTGTGTACCTGCAATTCTTGTTAAGTTCTAACTGGTGATAGCCTTTGTTCAAGTCGAGTAAAAAAAAAACATATTGAATTAAATTATCATATCAGCAATGTGTGGATTTGGACATTGTTCTCTCTCAATTACATTGCTGGCCTGACGCATTTCACCCTAAAGGCGTACTGCTCCTTCACTGTCTATTTTAACCACTACTACTATGGTAGATACCCATGGGGTGTGACTCATGGAACATTCAATGATATTGTGTTTGAGCAATAAATTAAGTTCTCTTTCAATAACTTCTTACAAGTGAAATACAATTCATCTGTGTCTTTGGGCAGCAGGTCGAACATTCTCATTTATATGTAACTGTACTTTCATAATCTTCAGCTTTCCAAACCCATGAATTAATGAAGGAAATGTATTTACTCTTTCATGGTGTACACTTATGTTGTAGTTCATTGATATCAGTCCCATTTCAGCAACATTGTTAAAACTGAGCAAAAAGGCCCTTGAAACTGTGCTATGAAAAGTCACACGTACCACTGTTTTTTATGCTTCAGCATGGATACAAATGAACCTTGACTTTTTAAAGGTGTTGATGCAGCCCATGTATACACTTAAGTTTTCTACTGTGTGAGTTGTGGTAATGAAGACAATTCACAATATTTCTCTTCCGGCATGATGTTTATTGACACACCACTGTCAATAATAAAAGGTATCAAACACCCATTTATCTTCAGGGTAATCTTTGGAAAATATTTGTAAGTCTTTTGTGCTTTTTTTTGTTACCCTTCTTCTATCTATGGTTTTTCTCACATTTGACTAGTCCCACATGCACATGCCTGTCTGAAGTAAATATCAACTTTGCGCAGTTATCATTGTCACTTTCATGGGAAACCAACACTGACAAACTCTTTGATGATGATTGAGATGTTGATCAACTTTGTTTAGTGCAGATGTGATGACTTGGTTTTATGGGAGCATGTCAAACGTTGTTGATGCAGTGCTTGGTTGGCCATTTTGTCTTCACACTGTGATGCACTTATTTTTCACTTTTCCTTTGCAAACCATCACAAAATAGTCTGCTTTGCTACAGCCACTATAATTTGGTCCAATGGTAGGTCATCTACTGTCATGTGGAAACAACAATCCACATCTCAAACACATTTTGTTTTACTGTGGAGACTTCAAATTGAATCCCTCAGCTTTGGGCCTACATTTCATGCTCATGACTGACACATTCTGGGCACCTCCAGCCTCCACGTGAGCCGCTTGTCAATTAGCATGCTCCTCAGCTTGGGCACCTGTGAGGACTTGCTCCAAGTTCAGAGTTTTCTTCAGCATTTGTCATTGAAAGGAATCTGACAGCTATCCATACGTAACTCTGAGATGGGCAGCTTCTCATCATTAGATTCATTGTCCTTAAAGTGCTTTAAAAGGAGATCCAGTCTCTCAACAAATTAATTGATGGCTTCACCTTCTCTTTGGCATTCTCGACTGAAGATGTAGAATTTGTAATCTATATTTAGTACTGGATTGAACTTGGCATTCAGGGCTGTTTTGATTTGATTGTGCGTCACTTCACCATCTGGAGTCTTTTTTTATGGCTTCTTTTACACCTTCAAACTGTGGTATCCTGGTGCACCCAATAATTAGAACGTGTATTCAGAATATAAACAAAGTTTAGGGTAGGCGCCCCATCCGACGCACGTAGTCAAGCCGTGCCTTCGATAATGATCAACGTTTTCAGCACAATTTTTCTTCAGGTCTGTTGCACGTATTTGTTGTTTCATGCTAGTCACAGGTTGACATTACTGTTGAATATATTCCATTGGAGTGAGTATTTATTTTGGTCCTGTATTATTCTTTTTCCACAGACCCCTGACGAAGGGTCCTTGCTATAGACCCGAAATGCATTGGGTATTTGAAAAAAATGTTAATTGATCAAGTTACGAATTGACCTTGATGCAATGTGAATGAAAACATTGGAATAAATTTTGAAAGAATTTCTGGATTATGATTTAATTACTCTACATGAACTTTGTGTTGAACCGTTAAGAAACCACATGGTTTTCAGTATATCTGAGCGCACACCCTTGTGAGAAGTTTTCCTTCCCACTCCGCGTTGATCATTCTTTTACACCTTCACCAGATCTGCTCTTAAGATACTTGATAAGATCTTTGCCATCTATGAAATCTTCAAAAGTCACTACCCAAGCAGTTCACTTATTCCCATATTGTGTTTTTGGCAGTATCAACTGATGATGGGGGTATTAAAATAGTAGCAGCTGTATAACCATTGGTGAACTGCAGTGGTCTTTTTACCACTTCTTGAGGAGCGTGCTCATACAGATCATCTCTAGAAGTTTGTTACATGCTTGCTTCAGGGTCCATCTTTACAGTTGTTGTAACTTTGACCTTTTCCTTGATCTCTATTGGGGCTCTTTATTTGATGGAGATTTATGGAGTTGTTCTGGGCCACTACTAAGCAGCTTTGGTTATGGGCCAATTAATTTATGGACAGTTATGCAAGCAAAAACCTGGCCCTCTCTCTGGGCCACTCCACAGCAGGCAGCGGTATAATGACTCCCTTACGACAGATGTACAACTGTTTTTTGCAGTCGCAAATGGGAAATCAGCCCCTTTGAGACCACAATATAGGTCTGCCTATTTACAAACCCTAATTTGTGAGTCAGTAACCTATAACCGACTCGCAAAATAGGGTTTGCGACTCGCTATTTGGAAGGGGGGTGCCATGGGCGTCCCTTCCTAAAAGCGACTTGCACTTCAATGTATGAATATTTTGCAGCCACAATTGTGGCCGCAAAACCTTGCATTTCATCACCCATTTCAAATGGGTGGTAAGACACTCGCAAATGGGAAAGGTTCCCTATGGGAGTATTTACATCTCATTATTCTTCAGTGGGTAAAAAAGAACTCAACATTCTAAACCTGCATTCACTTACTTACACTCTAATGCTGTAATGGCTGGATTTTCTGTTTAGATGGGATCAGCCCCCAGGGGCCCCTATGACCCAGCCAAAACGTACTCACCTTCCGTCCTCAGGACCACCTATCCAGGCACCTGGTACCTACCTGAGGATAGGGAACTCGCAATATACAAGCTCATATTATCAAAAACACCACTAAATCTATAGGGATACTAAGAATACTCACTGATTACTAGGGATATCCATACCCTACACTACACTTATTCACATCAGTTGGTCTCGCGGCCACCCTGACCCAGACCGTTCTACCCTAGGGCAGATCTGACACACAATCTGGTGCGTCTACACACGGGCCTGCAGAACCCAATGCTCCCTTTTCCAAACCGTTCGCGATCCTGCGAAACTTACACGGTGATCTCCCTCTCACCGCTCTCATTAATCTTATACCACAATCCGGTGGCTTTAGACACTGGTTTGACCCTCCAGTGCTCTCATTAACGCCGCATGTCAAACGACGACCACATTCCTATGAACACCTATACATATATATATATATTGGGATATTATCTCAGCTGTCTACTCGGGATGAAACTACAATGATGACTTTGGATATGGTTTCAGATTATTATGTATTACCTGCTCTTGGCATCAAAGGTCCACTCACTCCCTATTTATGTGATCACCACTCACCTGATTGGGATTACTCATCCATTCATGCGCCTAGCAAACACCTAGAAGTGCCATTTACCTTTAGTGAACAAGAATAGGGACTACACGCCAGTTAGTTATAAACTGGGGACATTTATTACAGTAATATAAACATTTATGCAAATCTAACAAAGACTATAGGTAGAACACACCGCTTGAAAGAGAAAAGATTACACATAACAGGAACACTCCGCTGAAAGGGAAAAGATTAAGTGTAGCTAATGTGATGAAAACAATATCACCTGATTAGTGTGAAGTCTTGTTCTAGCTGTCATCTGGGTTACTCTCTCGTCTGTGCCTTGGCTCATCTCATGCTCTCTCTCCTCTCCTGCACTCTTGGGTACACCTCTGCGCTGATCGCTCTGTCTCTGGACTCCTCTCCCCCGCTCTGACTGTCTCTCCACTTTGCGTCTTCAATCTTTTAATAGTTCCTGCCGCTCTGATCACCGTTCATTCTGTCTCTCTTATTCGCTCTATCTCTGCGCCAATGTCCAATTCCATCTGCTCCCATAGGTTAATCCACGAGCTCTCCTCTATCTCTTCTAAAAGGCATTACTTCAGACTCCAGCTATTCACACTTCCTCCTGATAAACAACTGCTTCTGACTGCTTCCTTCAGTTCCAGCTCACTATTCAACTCAGCTCTTCTCCAGATTGAACCCTCTCTCTCTCTCTGCCAACTCCACTCCACTGCTCTCCTCTCTGCTGGACTCTCTCCTCGACTGACTCCTCGACTCCCCTCTGCTTGACTGACTGACTCCGCCTCTGTACTTCACAAATATAGAATGCTGTTTCCTCATGGAAAGTTCCAGCCAGCAGCATCTTCCCACCAATCCCATGCACCAGGCTCCTTGCGCTAGACGCTCCCACAGTGACCAGTCTGCTTGTTTCGTCTAGAGCCTGAGCCCGGGAACAATTCCTGATTAGATTCAGCTCTGGCCGGTTCTCTCCGGTCCGCTTAGGGCGAACAACAGTTATAACTATAAACATTACTTTTGCCCTAAAAAGCCTCTCTGCTTCCATCAAGATGGAGTCTCTCTAGCTTTAGGCCTGAAAGGGGTGAAATGCTCCTTAGCTCTGTCAGAATACCTACATACACCATACCAATGTGTCTAATATGTCAAAGCCAATAGGCAATAGACAGGTTAAAGTCAAGAATAAAGGCATATTAAGCAGCTATCCTCTTCTAGGTCTGGAAAAAGGGCTTAAAAGGGCCCACACAGGCTAAGAATACCTATACTAGATGCGAGCAAGAATAATGATCTATTATCACTGCTAAATAAAGCCAAAAACCCTGCCATTACACTCCACCCTTAGATCCTTATCATGCGAGCATCTTTATAAACAATAACATCTAAACAAACAAACATCAACACAATCTATCAACAAATCAAAACCTAAAAAACTTCCTAAAAACAATGACAACTGAAGGAAATTCCACCTGAAACTCAATTGTAGGGAATAGAAACCTAAAAACAAATCAAAGCACCCTTGACTCGAATGCTGAAACATATCTGAGATTGGATCTGATAACAACAGAAACTAACCAAAGCATCCTCAAACTAAATGTGCCTCAACTTCTAATGATAACTGGTGAAATCTAATGATGTAGGGACTTATGTGTTGAATGAAAACAGCAAGGGGCCTAAATGGGCCTACTTCGGACAACTTAAGGCTAAATGTGTTTCAACTTCTAATGAGAAAACAAGAAAGGGCCTAAATGAGCCTTACGTACTATAGGCAACTTAAACTAATGATGACACATGAAACTATTGGTGTAGGTGCTAATATGTGAGATGAAAATAACAATAGGCCTAAATGAGGCCTACCTGCTGACATTAGTCAATTTAAGGTGAAATCTGAGAAATAAACATGACAAACTGTTGCAAGGTCTGGATAAACATTAACACATAATCATACTAAAAGACACACCACCCAGAACCATCTAAATTGTAAGGTAACCACCCTTTGATTAATCAAGGTGAAAATGCAAGAACAGTAAAAAACTACAACCCCAGTCTACAAGATTACTAGTGTAACATCAAGCTTAAATCACACAGTGGAGCACATGTGTGCGCCATCATTGAAAAAAGTCCTTCATTCGGAAAAACTATAATAGGTGACATATTTTTTTTTAAAGTGGGGCCTGCTTGTACAAGGGATTATGAATCAAGTCCTTTTACAATCCTGTAACAAATAAAACATGTTTGGGTTTCATTTCTTTTCAAAAGTGGGGCCTGCTTGTCCAAGGGATTATTCAATGTCCAAATTCTTCAGTGTAGGCCACCACCCTGCATCCTCGGTACTTCCTCCAATGCGGCCATCCATCACCCGGTCTGGTCTGGTCTGGTCTGGTCTGGTTCCATCATCCAAAACAATAAACTAAAATAATAACATGAAAATAAAAAGCTAAAACAAATAAAGGGAGTGGGCAGATGCACGCACGCACCCCAACTGCAGCAATCCTAGAAACAAGAGAAGAAGTATCATTATTCTTGTAAAATAAAATTTTCCATTTAAAAAGCACCCCGGGTGCCTTTCATTATTGAAAAGAAAATATCCTAATTAATTAAAAACATTCAAAATTTAACTTTTAGTAACATTGAGTGGGGCCTAACATACCCTAATCCTAACTAAGCCAGTCTCACCCTTCTGGGCAAGAGCCATGCTACAGTGTGAAGAGAAAAATTTTTGAAATACTGCCAAATGATGACAGCATCAGCAGGGCACTGCAAGCCTCCCATTTTCCCTGGTCAGAGTCTGAAGGGCAGGCCACCCCGCCCTTAAATAAACAAGCCGTGCGCGGAAGAAAATTGGATTGTAGCCCATCATAACACACTGGGACGTGATCGAAACTTGCAGAATGAAGGGAAATTCATCTGCGCAGACCAGCTGGTCTGCCAAGGTCAAAAAACAAATTCCTTATGCCTGTTCTCATGGCCTGATTCTCAAACTAACGGAGGCTAATATTAATAAAAAAACAATTCTGTTACAGTGTATTGCCAATTAAAAAAGATCCAATTTTTTTTTTTTTTTTTAAAAAGACGTTTGTCCAACTAATTCAACTAAAGGCAAGACATGGAAAATTTGAGTACTTATTTAAAAAGGGCAACTATCTTTTGCACACCAAATTATATACATTCTGCATTTGAGAAACGAATTAACATGGCCCATTTGTCAAAGAGAAATAATTTGTAAAACAACATATACATTTCAACATTGTATTTAAGTTCACATTTATAAAAACATACATTTTCATTTTACATTTGGGAAAATAATAATGTCACGTTTTAACTTTTTTCATTTAAAAGCACATGGTTGCCTCACACTAATTAAAAGCACATGTTACCACGCACTGTCGGGCAAGATTTATTATTCTAAACCTATTATTATTGCAACCATCACATTCCTGTCTAGATGGAAACCCCTCACAGAAATAATTAATGAAAACAGCCCGTAGCATGCATTCTAACGGGCCATCTTTTTAACATTTCACTCATTTTAAAAGAACACAGCTTTCTCCGTAAGGTTGATTTATAACCACATCAATTCCAAGGTGAACCCACACAAATTCGTAGACGCATTTCAAAAGGAATGTGAAATGAACAGAACCCTTCTCAAAACACAAGATGTTACCTTTCCGTCAAGAAACTGACAAAGCACGTAGGCTGACCAAGGAACCAAAAAAAAAGTCAAAATCAAACCATCAAAAATCCTTAAAATAATTCACTGACTTTTATAGTCAGGTCAGATAACCATGCATGTTGACAGCATGTAAAAAATAAAGGCTGCCATCTCAACTCAAGATATTAACCCTTTGGCAGCTCAAATGGAAACATTTCCCAACGTCCATTTATACATGGGAAAATCATTAGCACATTTCTTCACGTTTACAAAAGACACGTACATATTTTCAAAAACGTTATCCCCAAGCACCCGAGAAAGATCCAGCCCTCTCCTGCCAAACGTAATGAGAACATGCCCTGTCCAAGCCATGACCACATGGCGCTATTCACAAGCCATATTTACAAGACAATAAACAAACTCAAAAAACAACACGCTTGTCACAAGGAATATATTCAAAGCACCATTCACAAGCAACACAGCAGATCAACATGAGAACATGCACCTCACAAGGCACATTAAAATGGCGCTATTTACAAGTCATATTTACAAGACAGTAAACAAACTCAAAAAACAACACGCTTGTCACAAGGAATATATTCAAAGCACCATTCACAAGCAACACGACAGATCAACATGAGAACATGCACCTCACAAGGCACATTAAAATGGCGCTATTTACAAGTCATATTTACAAGGAGCTATATTCACAGAACTCCACAGATCATAGAACAATGAACACATTTCACATTGCACAGCATAAGCAGATGCAGCAAGCAATTTAATGGGCAATTTAAAAGCACTTTTTACACACATTTATACAATTGGACCATCACAAAAACGTAACTGGCTTCCTCATGTAATGCCATCCTTCAATTCTGACAGTTTAAACACCAAGATGAAAACCATTCCTTCCACCCTGAATAAACCAAATGCCATGATGTAATACAATCTCCTCACGCTGCAACTGTTCAAGCCAATAGGTCTAACAGGCTACATAAACTGCAACATTACGCCAGATGGAACTAGCGTGCAGGGCACTCCCTCAGAACACATGGCCAGGCACACAGGCTTCGTAAACTGTCCGACTACGCCAAAATGTAATTGGCGTTCATGGCACTCACTAACAACACATGGGAACCTCTCTAAACACATGGCCAGGCACACAGGCTTCGTAAGATGACGACTACGCCAAAATGTAATTGGCGTTCAGGGCACTCCCACACAACACATGGGAGACAATCTAAACACATGGCCAGGCACACAGAGTTCGTAAACTGTCCGACTACGCCAAAATGTAATGGCTGGATTTTCTGTTTAGATGGGATCAGCCCCCAGGGGCCCCTATGACCCAGCCAAAACGTACTCACCTTCCGTCCTCAGGACCACCTATCCAGGCACCTGGTACCTACCTGAGGATAGGGAACTCGCAATATACAAGCTCATATTATCAAAAACACCACTAAATCTATAGGGATACTAAGAATACTCACTGATTACTAGGGATATCCATACCCTACACTACACTTATTCACATCAGTTGGTCTCGCGGCCACCCTGACCCAGACCGTTCTACCCTAGGGCAGATCTGACACACAATCTGGTGCGTCTACACACGGGCCTGCAGAACCCAATGCTCCCTTTTCCAAACCGTTCGCGATCCTGCGAAACTTACACGGTGATCTCCCTCTCACCGCTCTCATTAATCTTATACCACAATCCGGTGGCTTTAGACACTGGTTTGACCCTCCAGTGCTCTCATTAACGCCGCATGTCAAACGACGACCACATTCCTATGAACACCTATACATATATATATATATTGGGATATTATCTCAGCTGTCTACTCGGGATGAAACTACAATGATGACTTTGGATATGGTTTCAGATTATTATGTATTACCTGCTCTTGGCATCAAAGGTCCACTCACTCCCTATTTATGTGATCACCACTCACCTGATTGGGATTACTCATCCATTCATGCGCCTAGCAAACACCTAGAAGTGCCATTTACCTTTAGTGAACAAGAATAGGGACTACACGCCAGTTAGTTATAAACTGGGGACATTTATTACAGTAATATAAACATTTATGCAAATCTAACAAAGACTATAGGTAGAACACACCGCTTGAAAGAGAAAAGATTACACATAACAGGAACACTCCGCTGAAAGGGAAAAGATTAAGTGTAGCTAATGTGATGAAAACAATATCACCTGATTAGTGTGAAGTCTTGTTCTAGCTGTCATCTGGGTTCCTCTCTCGTCTGTGCCTTGGCTCATCTCATGCTCTCTCTCCTCTCCTGCACTCTTGGGTACACCTCTGCGCTGATCGCTCTGTCTCTGGACTCCTCTCCCCCGCTCTGACTGTCTCTCCACTTTGCGTCTTCAATCTTTTAATAGTTCCTGCCGCTCTGATCACCGTTCATTCTGTCTCTCTTATTCGCTCTATCTCTGCGCCAATGTCCAATTCCATCTGCTCCCATAGGTTAATCCACGAGCTCTCCTCTATCTCTTCTAAAAGGCATTACTTCAGACTCCAGCTATTCACACTTCCTCCTGATAAACAACTGCTTCTGACTGCTTCCTTCAGTTCCAGCTCACTATTCAACTCAGCTCTTCTCCAGATTGAACCCTCTCTCTCTCTCTGCCAACTCCACTCCACTGCTCTCCTCTCTGCTGGACTCTCTCCTCGACTGACTCCTCGACTCCCCTCTGCTTGACTGACTGACTCCGCCTCTGTACTTCACAAATATAGAATGCTGTTTCCTCATGGAAAGTTCCAGCCAGCAGCATCTTCCCACCAATCCCATGCACCAGGCTCCTTGCGCTAGACGCTCCCACAGTGACCAGTCTGCTTGTTTCGTCTAGAGCCTGAGCCCGGGAACAATTCCTGATTAGATTCAGCTCTGGCCGGTTCTCTCCGGTCCGCTTAGGGCGAACAACAGTTATAACTATAAACATTACTTTTGCCCTAAAAAGCCTCTCTGCTTCCATCAAGATGGAGTCTCTCTAGCTTTAGGCCTGAAAGGGGTGAAATGCTCCTTAGCTCTGTCAGAATACCTACATACACCATACCAATGTGTCTAATATGTCAAAGCCAATAGGCAATAGACAGGTTAAAGTCAAGAATAAAGGCATATTAAGCAGCTATCCTCTTCTAGGTCTGGAAAAAGGGCTTAAAAGGGCCCACACAGACTAAGAATACCTATACTAGATGCGAGCAAGAATAATGATCTATTATCACTGCTAAATAAAGCCAAAAACCCTGCCATTACAAATGCATACTTCACAGGTCTACGGAATTGTTAGAATTGGGGGTCTCTAGTTGGCAGTGGTGTGCACCCTGTCCAAGGAGGGACCCTTCCACCTAGTCAGGGTAAGGAAGTTACCCACCAAAGATTACTCCTGCTCACCTGCTTTGTAGCTTGGCACAAGTAGACAGGCATAAGTATAGCATTTGTACAAAACAAACACACTAATACAGTGAAAACACTACAATTGGACACTACATAAGTTTAGAAAAATATGCAATCTTTATCTAAACCAAACAAGACCAAAGGGACAAAAATCCAACATGCTGAACTCAAATTATCACTTTTTAAAAGTTTAAGCAATTCTGTCCATGAAACTCTTTGGATGCCATGATTTTAGCACAAAGTAACTTTGATGCATCAAAATCCAAAAGTAAAAACATCTGCAGAGGAGAGACAAGTCGAAAACCACAGCGATGCATCTGTTCTTGAGTCCCTCTTCAGTTCTGAGGCACGCAAGAGAAGTGTTGCGTCTGTTCCGGCCTGTAAGGAGAAGGGATGCGGTAAAATCGGAATGCAGATCTGTTCTGCGGCTAATGCGGTGGAAAACTCGACACACAGGTGTGATGCGATTAAATTCTGGTTCACTGGAGTCAATGCAGCGGCATCAAAGCAGGTGCTGCTCTGATTCCTCCAGCCACAGATGGGTGATGCGTCAAATCTTTCAGCTGCACACCAGGGCCTGCGCAAAGTTAGAGCAGAGGTCCCGGATGTCAGAGACTCAGTGCTCTAAACTCGGGCTGCAGAGGTTTCTTCAGCCGCGGACAGGTGCTGCGTTGATTTATTCAGCCGCATGGTGGCAGTGTTGTGGGAATTTCTACTGCATGGTGGTTGCGTTGGAAAAAAAGGCACTGGAAGGGTGATGCATTAAATTTGGAGTCTTTAACACCAGAAACCCCCGCCAATGGCCCAGACCTGAAATTGGTACCACTTAGCAGGTCAGAACTCCCAGCAGTAGAGTACAGGGATCCTGCAGGTCAAGTCTTTGATGGCATGAGACTTCCAACAGGTGTCAAGCACACACAAGCCCTTGGAGAACCTTGAAAAAGCAGGATTCAAAAACAATGTCCAATTTTTTCACTGCCCACCCACAGAAGCTGCAACTGCAGGCCACCCCAGTGAAGCAAGACACATCAAAGGGTCTGTTCTCCTCCTGACAGGTCTTCGGGTCTTCTTCTTGGCAGAGTCCTCAATCCAAAAGTGTTCTAAAAGTCTGGGGTTTTAGATCCAATACTTATACCCCTTTTGGCCTTTTAAGTAGGCATACTTTAAAGGATAGTGTTTATAGAGTACACGTTCTTCCTTACCCTGTCTTGACTCCAGACATATTCCAGGGGTATGGCGACAGCATTGTAAGAGGCCAGGCACAGTCCTATTCAGGTGTCAGTGACAACTCCTCCCACCACTCTAGCTCAGGAAGGCCCATCAGTCTGGTAAATCAGGATATGCAGGGCCCACATCAGCTCCCTTTGTGTGACTGTCTAGAATGAATGCACAAACAACACAGCTGTCAGTCTAAACCAGGCTTTGATGTCACAGGCAGGCAGAGGCACAGGATGGTAAAGCAAGAAAATGCCCACTTTCTAAATGTGGCATTTCCAAACACACAATTTAAAAGCCATCTTTCCATAAAGATGTGTTTTTAAATCAAGAGCTCTGTGAGCCCAAACTCCAAATCTATAGCTCCTACAAATTGAAAGTTACAATTGAAAAATGTTACAGGGAGCTCCATTGATAACCTTTGGGTGAGCTGGTCCTTGCAATAGTGAAAAAGGAAACTGGCAGTAGTTCACTATCAGGACTTGTAAAACACACCAGTACATGCCCTACCGATCACATACATTAAACTCTGCCCATGGGTCTACCTATGGTTTACCTTCATAGTGCCTCACATGCAGTAAAAGGGAAAGAACCACTGCCCAAGTGCGGACACTCTACAGCCATAAAGATATTACTTGTAAGCCCCTTTGTGAATACTGGAAAAAGTAGTAAAGTTGGACTTTAGGTCTAATTTTACCTTTGTGAACGCAGCTCTACGTCTTTGCCTTTGACCTAGTTCTGCTCTCTGCTGCTGTTGGCTATATTTGTGCTATACAAATCCCACATACTTACATAATGTATTTATCAGGAAGCAAGGTGTTATTATTGGAGGAAATATATAAGCTTTGAAGTGATCTAGGACATGTTTTTCCACCCAGTGATAATAACGTTATGTATTTCAACGTAACAGAGCTTAACAATATATGTACTTATTTTGTGAGTGTGATTGCTTATGTTTTTTTAACTGATATACTTTCCAGGAATGTCTTCGCTCAAAATCGCATTCAACCTTGTGGGAGGATTAATAGTTCCATAGATGGTGCACTCTGGAATGTCAACACTTACGAAATCACGTCATATGCAAAATAGAGGGGGGCTTGTACATTTTTGTGGTTCGGGGTCCCAGAAATCTTAGAGCAGGTGGTGAGTGTGAGCACCTTGTTGCAGTAAATAACTACATTAAGGTGAACCTATTCATTTGAGCCGGAGGCCTCTCTCGTCACCTCATGCACCTGATGGCGTTAATGGGTTTAATGAGCCAACATGTTTGTAATCACTCTGTCCCAGGGAAGCCTAAATCAGAGCAGCTTTATAAAAGCGTTTTACTCTGTACTGAGCATATAACACAGGAAGGACAGCCGAGCATCTTGTCATCCGCAAAGAGGGCTCTGGTGTCCCTCAGCTGGAGTGCGCCTCGCGCTCTTAAAGGGTGTCACTCGCCTGGAGTGTGCCTCGCGCTCTTAAAGGGTGTCACTCGCCTGGAGTGCGCCTCGCGCTCTTAAAGGCTGTCACTCGCCTGGAGTGCGCCTCGCGCTCTTAAAGGGTGTCACTCGCCGGGAGTGCGCCTCGCGCTCTTAAAGGGTGTCACTCGCCTGGAGTGCGCCTCGCGCTCTTAAAGGGTGTCACTCGCCTGGAGTGCGCCTCGCGCTCTTAAAGCGTGTCACTCGCCTAAAGTGCGCCTCGCGCTCTTAAAGGCTGTCACTCGCCTGGAGTGCGCCTCGCGCTCTTAAAGGGTGTCACTCGCCTGGAGTGCGCCTCGCGCTCTTAAAGGGTGTCACTCGCCTCACGCTCTTAATGAGTGTCCCAAAACTGGGCAGCTTCATGGTACCACGCATTCTAAATGTGGGCGGGTGTTGCAGGTACGATTTTGAAGTAGAATGACTTTCGTCCCCCATTTTACGAAGCATGACTAAAAACATTCAAGGGAGAAAAAAAAACAATTTTTTATAACTGATTACAGAATATTTAAATAGGAAAATAATTTTACACCTTATGACATGGTGATTGATACTCCAATCCAGGCGAATGAAAAAAGTGTATTTCGCCTTAAAGGTTAGTCAACAATAGTGGCGCACAGTCTTGTCGCGCGCCACCAGTGATGTCACTTAGGTAAACACCATGGCAGCGTCTCTGTGCTCTCGGGCACACTTCTGCGCATTTGTTTGCACAGGTGCTTTCTGTCAGGGGCATGATCCTGATATAGGAATTAAAAGAAGCCGGTGAAGCGGTGTTTGTGGTGGGCGGTCTATCAGGCAGAGCTACCGCACAAGTATTTTTTCTTCATGTAGCAACGACTGTTTGGTCCTAAAACCATAACATACATATACATATACTTTAAGCTCTGCTACTCATTTATATCAACTTTCAATAAGTTTGAATTGAATGGGCACTAATGAGAAAATACATTCTTCTAGGCACATGAATTGAAAATAACCATAAAGAACCCTGTAATTTCAGATATGGTTCATGAGTACTTTATGAGACAGTGATAACAATCTATCATTCGTCAACATTAAGGGGTGCAGTGGGTATATTTACTATTTAGCTTGTGAGTGCTGCACAGCAACGCCAAGCGGTGCGAGGCATGGCGTCAATGTATTACTATAATACAAGTATGTTGATGCAGGCAGGATTGCGCAGCAGCGCGCAAGTGACTGCAGAACTCTTTCGCTTTTGGAATTGCTGGTCGTGTTTTGCATATTTCGTTGTTCCTGTTGAATTGTGTTGCTTTCCGTCAGAACTGTAGCTGGGTAATGGGTAGTATGTTCTTTCACAGAGCCCCTACCCTAAATGTGCTGCTGTACGGCGCACTGGCTTGCCTGTTGCCTGTCTCCGTGGGTCGGGTGTCCATGTCTGGCTGCCGCCCCCAGCGCAGCCATGAGGTTTCTGGGTTCTCAAGAGCGGGAGACATCCTGATTGGAGGAATCATACCAGTCCACGACGACCGCATTTACCCTGAAACAACGTACATGGCGGAACCCGCGCAACTTGTCTGCCAGTTGTAAGATTCTTGTTTTCACTACGTTTATGCTCTAATCTTCTTTTGGGAAATTTTAGGGGATGGGGATGAATAATAGTTGTGCAAAAACATCCTGCAATAAATATCTGGTGCATAAGGTTTAGGAAAGGAAATTTGCTTGTGTGTATGTAGTGCGTGGGTTTCAGTGATCATAACTGCGGCACAGCCAGAAAGAGAGGTGGAAGGATTGATTATACTATTGGGGAACTTACTGTACTGGATTTGGTTCATTACGGACGCTTCCCTTCCTGGTGCCTGTGCTTTGTGTATGGGAGAAGCATGCACTACTGTTGACCGTGCTATATCAATTCTTTGTGTATGGGAGAAGCATGCACTACTGTTGACTGTGCTATATCAATTCTTTGTGTATGGGAGAAGCATGCACTACTGTTGACCGTGCTATATCAATTCTTTGTGTATGGGAGAAGCATGCACTACTGTTGACTGTGCTATATCAATTCTTTGTGTATGGGAGAAGCATGCACTACTGTTGACCGTGCTATATCAATTCTTTGTGTATGGGAGAAGCATGCACTACTGTTGACTGTGCTATATCAATTCTTTGTGTATGGGAGAAGCATGCACTACTGTTGACCGTGCTATATCAATTCTTTGTGTATGTGAGAAGCATGCACTACTGTTGACCGTGCAATATCAATTCTTTGTGTATGTGAGAAGCATGCATTATGATTGACCGTGCTTTATCAACTCTTTTTGTACAGGCGAAGCATGCACTACTGTTGACCGTGCAATATCAATTCTTTGTGTACAGGAAAAGCATGCATTATGATTGACCGTGCTTTATCAACTCTTTTTGTACAGGCGAAGCATGCACTACTGTTGACCGTGCAATATCAATTCTTTGTGTACAGGAAAAGCATGCATTATGATTGACCGTGCTTTATCAACTCTTTTTGTACAGGCGAAGCATGCACTGCTGTTGACCGTGCTGTGTCAACTCTTTGTGTACAGGAAAAGCATGCACTACTGTTGACTGTGCAATATCAATTCTTTGTGTATGGGAGAAGCATGCACTACTGTTGACCGTGCTATATCAATTCTTTGTGTATGGGAGAAGCATGCACTACTGTTGACCGTGCAATATCAATTCTTTGTGTATGTAAGAAGCATGCATTATGATTGACCGTGCTTTATCAACTCTTTTTGTACAGGCGAAGCATGCACTGCTGTTGACCGTGCAATATCAATTCTTTGTGTATGGGAGAAGCATGCACTACTGTTGACCGTGCAATATCAATTCTTTGTGTATGGGAGAAGCATGCACTACTGTTGACCGTGCAATATCAATTCTTTGTGTATGGGAGAAGCATGCACTACTGTTGACCGTGCAATATCAATTCTTTGTGTATGGGAGAAGCATGCACTACTGTTGATCGTGCTGTATTCATTCTTTGTGTATGTGAGAAGCATGCACTACTGTTGACTGTGCTGTATTCATTCTTTGTGTATGTGAGAAGCATGCATTATGGTTGACCGTGCTTTATCAACTCTTTGTGTACAGGAGAAGCATGCACTGCTGTTGACGGTGCTATATCAATTCTTTGTGTATGGGAGAAGCATGCACTACTGTTGACCGTGCAATATCAATTCTTTGTGTATGGGAGAAGCATGCACTACTGTTGACCGTGCTGTATTCATTCTTTGTGTATGTGAGAAGCATGCACTACTGTTGACTGTGCTGTATTCATTCTTTGTGTATGGGAGAAGCATGCACTACTGTTGACCGTGCAATATCAATTCTTTGTGTATGGGAGAAGCATGCACTACTGTTGACCGTGCAATATCAATTCTTTGTGTATGGGAGAAGCATGCACTACTGTTGACCGTGCTATATCAATTCTTTGTGTATGGGAGAAGCATGCACTACTGTTGACCGTGCAATATCAATTCTTTGTGTATGGGAGAAGCATGCACTACTGTTGACCGTGCTGTATTCATTCTTTGTGTATGTGAGAAGCATGCACTACTGTTGACTGTGCTGTATTCATTCTTTGTGTATGTGAGAAGCATGCATTATGGTTGACCGTGCTTTATCAACTCTTTGTGTACAGGAGAAGCATGCACTGCTGTTGACGGTGCTATATCAATTCTTTGTGTATGGGAGAAGCATGCACTACTGTTGACCGTGCAATATCAATTCTTTGTGTATGGGAGAAGCATGCACTACTGTTGACCGTGCTGTATTCATTCTTTGTGTATGTGAGAAGCATGCACTACTGTTGACTGTGCTGTATTCATTCTTTGTGTATGTGAGAAGCATGCATTATGGTTGACCGTGCTTTATCAACTCTTTGTGTACAGGAGAAGCATGCACTGCTGTTGACGGTGCTATATCAATTCTTTGTGTATGGGAGAAGCATGCACTACTGTTGACCGTGCTATATCAATTCTTTGTGTATGGGAGAAGCATGCATTATTGTTGACCGTGCTGTATCAACTCTTTTTATGTACAGGAGAAGCACGCATTATTGTTGACCGTGCTGCATCAACTCTTTGTGTACAGGAGAAGCATACACTATTTTCGACCGTGCTATATCAATTCTTTGTGAATGGGTGAAGCATGAACTTCTGTTGACCATGTTGTATCTGTTCTTTATGTACAAGAGAAGCATGCACTAGTGGTGACTGTGCTATATCAGTTATTTATGTATGGGAGAAGCATGCACTACTGTAGACTGTGCTGTAGCCATTCTTTGTCAATTTGAGAAGCATTCACTACTGTTGACTGTGCTGAACGCATCATTTGTGTATGGGAGAAGCATGCACTGTTTACCGTTTAATGTCCATGCTTTATGCATGAGACAAGCATGCACTACTGTTGACCATGCTGTATCAATTCTTTGTGTATGGGAGAAGCATGCAGTACTGTTGACCATGTTGTATCCGTTCTTTGTGTATGGGAGAAGCATGTACTACTGGTGACCGTGCTCTATCGGTTCTGTGTATGGAAGAAGCATGTACAACTGTTGACCATGCTGTATCTATTCTTTGTTTATGGGAGGAGCATGCACAACTGCTGACTGTGCTGTATCCATTCTTTATGTATGGGAGTAGCATGCACTACTGTTCTCCATACTGTATGGATTCATTGTGTATGGGAGAAACATGTACTACTGTGGACCCTGCTGTATGTATTCCGTATGTATCGGAGAAGCATGCAATGTTTACCATGCTGTATGCATTCTTTGTGTATGGGAGTAGTGTGCACTGTTTACTGTGCAGTGTCCATTCTTTATGCATGAGACAAGCATGCACTACTGTTTACTCTGCTGTATCCTTTCTATGTTTATGGGAGAAACATGCACTACAGTTGACCGTCTTGTATACATTTTTTGTTTATGGAAGATACATGCACTACAGTGGACCGTGATGTATCCATTCTTTGTGTATGGGAGCAGCATGCACTACTATTTTCCATGCTGTATGCATTCATTGTGTGTGGGAGAAACATGTACTACTGTCGACCCTGCTGTATGCATTATTTGTGTATGTGAGAATCATGCACTGTTTAACGTGTTGTATGCATTTTTTGTATATGGCAGAAGCATGTACTACTGTTCACTGTGCTATATTCTTTCTTTGTCTATGTGAGAAGCTTGCACTACTGTTGACTGTGCTGCATCCATTCTTTGTCTATGTGAGAAGCATGCACTACTGTTGACTATGCTGCATCCATTCTTTGTCTGTGTGAGAAGCATGCACTACTGTTGACTGTGCTGTACGCATTCTTTGTGTATGAGAGAAGCACGTATACTAATGTTGACCCTGCTGTATGTATTCTTTGTGTAACGGAGAAGCATGCACTGTTTACCATGCTGTATGCATTCTTTGTGTATGGGAGAAGCATGCATCACTGTTGATAGTGCCATATCCATTCATCTGTATGGGAGAAGCATGTACTAGTGTTGACCCTGCTGTATGCATTCTTTGTGTATGGGAGACGTATGCACTCTTTACTGTGCTGTGTCCATTCTTTATGCATGAGACAAGCATTCGCTACCTTTGACCATGCTGTATCCATTTTTTTTGTATGGGAGAAGCATGTACTATTGTTGACCCTGCTGTATGTATTCCTTATGTATGGGAGAAGCATGCACTGTTAACCATGCTGTACGCATGCTTTGTGTATGGGAGAAGTATGCACTACTGTTGACCATTCTGTACTAATTCTTTGTGTATGGGAAAAGCATGAACTACTGTTGGCTGAATGCATTCTTTGTGCATAGGAGAAATATGCACGAGTGTTGACAATGCTGTATCCATTATTTGAGTCTGGTAGAAGCAGGCATTACTGTTGACTATCCTGTGTGCATTCTTTGTGAATGGGCCAAGCATGCACTGTTTACTGTGCTGTTTCCATTCTTTGTGCAAGACAGAAGAGTGCACTACTGTTGACTGGGCTATATCTATTCTTTGTGTATTGAAGAAGCATGTACTACTGTTGGCCCTGCTGTATGTATTATCTGTGCATAAGAGAAGCATGCACTACTTTTGCAGTCCTGAATCCATTTGTGATTATAAGGATAAGTGTACACTACTGTGGTTCACAGACAGAATAGCACTAACAAAAATATTGTAAGGACACAATCCAGGACCAAAATATCGAGAAGGTAAGTGCAAATAGGTAAGCATATATTTAGTTTTCGTAACTCCCCATCTATGTATCTTGTTTTTATACATATATATGTTCTCAAGGTACATATGTTATATAGTAAAACGTGGTCTAACCATAGAAAATGACCTTCACAACATTTGGCCTCAATATTCTTGGCACAACATTTTCTCCACACAATATGTTTATCTAAACACCACTCCTGTTGCCTGTGCTTTCTCAATTCTTTTTGCATGCGAGAAGCATGCTACTGTTGCAAGTGTTGTGTCCATTGTTTGTGTAAGAGGGTAGCTTGTGCTGCTATTGTCTCTGCTGTATACATTATTTGACACACTTTGCATTCATTCATGTTTGTTCTGCTGTTTTAGTGTTTAGCTCCAGATAAATCCACTTTGCAGCCAGCACTTAAAGTTCAGCAGTAAATATTTTCGCACAATAAATTAATTGGAGAAACTCATATGAATTTTTTTAGCCAAGAGTTGCTAAACGCAAACTAAATTGATAGGATGAAATAACAGAATGCATTGAAGATCACAGCCACAGTATATTAGTAGAGGATTTGTTTGGCAGTCAGGTATTCTTTTCTGCAGGGCTGGTTGGATTGGCTGAACTGCACAACACTTGTGAAAGATGTAGGTCTAAGGTGCATTGTATCTGAGGGTTTCTTTCTGGTCTGAATACTGAAATAGCATAGGGAATTTTATAGCCAGCATTGGTTACCCATATGCCGGGTGACCTGAAAAGTGGGCTGGCGGAAAGGCGCTGCACATCAGTTAAGAGCCGGCCTGACAAGTCTGAGTCATATCTGGGGAGGGTGTGGGGAGGGGGGGGGGGCGTACAGAGTCTATGCAATGATGAATAGGCTACGTCACAGCAGGGGGTGGGGAGAAGTCCATATTTACACAAATTAATTGTCAGCAGTTAATACATTTGATGACTACTACTGTAATAAAATGCTCCAGCTAATTAATAGTACATTATCAGGTACCACAATCACAGCAGGAAAGATTAGTGTTTGGTTGACATCATCAATAAATTCATCCCATAGTTTTTTTTTGTTGTCCCGACTTTCATGCTGAAAGTTACATGAAATACTAAACTAATCACATATTCATGGACCACAGGAAAAACAAGTGAGAGTGGAAGTTGATTCATACTTCGCTCATTCTGGAAAATAACCAAACATGAGTATGATTGTACTTCTGAGTGTCTAAACACAAAGCGGTGGTGAGGATATCGTGGAACATGCAACCTTACAGTTGAAGAGTCTTTAGGCACCAACATACATGATGTAGGTGGTGTTTGTTTTGTCATTTACCAGCATGTGTGGACAGAGAACTAAAAGCAGTCCTGGTGAAAGTTTTTATACCACTCCCCCCAGAGAAGACTGGTCTTCTCTGGGGGGTTTGCAAACCTTCCAACTCACACGGTGCCACTGTGTGTTACACGATATGAGCTACTTACATATGGTCATGCAGTGAGAAGCCGATGTCAAAAGATGTGCACACTAGTAACTAGAAACTCCTGCAGAGAGCAGGTTTCCAGATAATTGTTCAGAAGCTCTATGCAGCCAATGTCTTTCCAAGGGTGTGAAACCTCTCCAGGACTTTTGTGACAACCTCAACAACTTAGTTTTTGACATGGGTGTGGGTAGGCAGTGACTTAAAGTGATTCAGCCTGTACTCAGCAAGTTCCTCCGAATCTACAGCTCCTCTTCACAGAGTGAACCATTTTCCGACGCTTCCAAGTCTGGTTTGGGGAGGTCTCTTCCCACGCGCTAGGGGCTGGTGATTATTGAATGTTCTGGCTGGCAAGCCTCCACAATGAAAGGAGCGAGGAAGTGTAGCGAACAAGCTTGGCTTTCTCAAATGGGTTTATTGGTTGGGAGGAGGGGGGAACTTCTTAAAAAACATCTGTTAAATATGGATCTTATATATAACCAGGTTCAATCACAATATTCCATGAAATAGCACCATTATGTTAAAGTCAATATTATACTAGGAGTGGGGATCATGAGTTGGAAAGAGACTTGGAGAGAGAGAAAGATACAGCTGAGGACAGAATGTAGTGGTCATCCATTAACTAGCTAATGCCATGATAACTGAGGATAGTTTGGACTATAAACACATATCAAATTTCATGGCCAATACATTTAACTGGTACACACTAATCAGATCCTTGACATCAGAGGAGCAGTTTCTTTGATCTGTTCCCACTGAACCTGCATCTACAGGGACAGATTGTTTTTGTCATTGCAGCTCAAGCTTGGAATTGCCTTCCAATAATATGTTATATATGAGTCTTATATAGCGCAACGGCTACTCCAAAGGAGTGGCCCGGCGCTTTGTGCTCCAGACCCAAAAAGGAGACTGAAAAACATAACAACAGAGGAGAACAGAGGCTAAGGATGGAGGCGCTCTAACCAGAAAATAACCAAGTCTTTAGACCCTTCCTAAAGGCAAGCAGATTGGATGTGGACTGAAGGGACAGCGGTAAAGAATTCCATAGCTGGGGGGCCAAGAATCTAAAGGACCGACCGCCCAGTCGGGCCCTCTTTATACGGGGAACTACAGCAAGTGCCAGTGACTCCGATCTTAAGGATCGTGTCGGCCGGTAAAAGTCCAGCCTCTTCTGTAGGTATTTTGCACCTGTGGCGTGCAGGGCTTTATGGGCTAATGTCAAGGCCTTGAACATTATCCTCTTCCGTATGGGAAGCCAATGGAGGGATTGCAGCAAGTTAGAGGCACTGGTTCGGCGATGCAGGCCAAAAATAGCTTGTGCTGCAGCATTCTGGGTCACCTGCATGCGCTGTAAGAGATATTCCGGCAGACCCAGATACAGAATGTTAGCATAATCCAATCTGGATCCAATGAGTGCCTGTACAGTTATTCTCCGATGTTCCTCAGAAAGCAAAGGAAAAAACTTTCGGAGCATCCTGAGGATACCGAAACACGTCCCTGTGAGGGTAGCCACCTGGGATTTGAGCGTAAGCTCGTTGTCGATTTTAATTCCCAGGTTCTTAGCCCATTTAGATGACTGAGCTGGGGGGAACATGTCGGCAGGCCACCAACCATGCCAATCCGGTTCTGATGGACATCCGAAGAAAAGTATCTCGGATTTATCCAAGTTGCACTTGAGGCTGTTCAGTTGGAACCAGTTGAAAACAGCCCCAAGGCACTCACGGATACTTTCCCCATCGAAATCTTCGCTCTTACGGCAGGTGAAAAGAAGCTGGGTGTCGTCAGCATATGAGACGATCTGGGCCCCGTAGGACTCCACCAATGTCGCCAGGGGGGTCATAAGGATGTTAAATAGAGTAGGGCTCAATACTGAGCCCTGAGGAACTCCAACTCCCCATGGCGGCATTTCGGCAGATCCAGGTGAGGCCCAGACCGTCTGTCGGCGGTTGGCTAAGAAGGAACAAAACCAGTTGAGCACCTTCCCCCCAAGACCGATGTCATGTAATTTAGGGGCCCGATGTAGGTAGCCCTTTACCGATCGGAATCGGCGTAAAATACCGATTTACGGCCGTTTCCGATCGGTAAAGGTCTATCGAGATGTAGGGGCACATTTTCGGTAATTTTACCGAATCGTTATCATTACCGAATCGGTAAATTTACCGAATCGGTAATATTTACCGATTCGGTAATGATAACGATTTGGTAAAATTACCGAAAATGCAATGTAGGTAGCCAATGTTCCATCAGCACATGGCTTACAGAATCGGTATTTTACCATGGAATACAAATCCATGGTAAAATACCGATTCCTGTGTACATGCACATCTGTGCATGTACACATGTGCCATGTGACAGACAGACGTGCCCTTAGGGCATGTCTGTGTGCCACATTGCACACATGCCCGTTTTGGGGGTGCTAGAGGGTGTCAAAGTGACACCCCCTGCACCCTTGCCAATTTCGGTAATTACCGATTCGGTAAATACCAATTCGGTATTTGACTTTAATCCTATGGGCTTCAAAGGCCCATAGGATTCAATAGCAAATACCGATTCGGTATTTACCGAATCTGTAATTACCGAATTTGTAAGGAATCGGTAACGATTCCAGATGTTGGGTCCTAGATCCCATTTACCGATTTTGAAATACCGAATCGGTAAAATTCGGTATTTCAAAATCGGTAAATGGGATTTACCTACATCGGGCCCCTAGTGAGGAGATCCTCATGGGGGACGGTGTCGAAAGCCGCCGACAGATCTAACATAACTAACATCACCCTGCCTCCGGCATCCAGCATCTCCTCACAATCTCTGAGATTTCCAAGAGCGCCGTTTCGGTACTTAAGTTGGATCGAAAGCCCAGTCTCCCAGTCAGTCCTCGCTGACCCAGTTCAGAATATGATACATAACGGGTAACTGCCATACTGCACAGTTACCCATTGTTTATCATACATACGACATATAGTAGGTTACTGTGCAATATTATCCTAAATCAAGGGTTTCTGTTTACATCATAAACCATGAGGCTTGAAAAAGTTGTTTTATTTAAAGTCTAGCAAACAAAGGACACTGATAGGGTTTAAACATTTTTATGTTTACTTTTTCTCTATACATTGTTGATAAAGTAATGGATATTATCAAAGGTCAGTGGATTTATGCAATTGTGTGATTCAGATTTTGCCTCTTAATTGTGTACTTACACCATGTGCCACACAACCTACAACTTTATTTTCACATTAGATCCATCATTTGCAGATTTTGCATAGAAATGTTTTTAGCTCACATTTATGTAAATAATACTGCTAAAAGATGTGGTCCATAATTTGTCTTTTTGTTCTATAATTTAGATAGCAATTTAGCATAATTTAGGTAATCATCCTATATAACTGTAGTGGCCCTGTGAGTGGTGAAGCTCTCCAGAGTAGTTTGGGGTTATCAATATTAATATGTAACCCATATTTCACAGGGAACCGTGGAACATTCTATCAAATTTATGCATATGTATGTTCATACACAAACACACACACACACACACACTAAGGTATGTAATGACATCGAGTGAAAGTAGGGCTCCTAAAAATATGTTGAGCCCCGCTCCTACTTGCTTCACAAATTAAACACTGGTACTGTCCTACCATAGTCCTGCTTCACTGGCTTCCTAATGGAAACCTCAACTATGTAAAACCTTAGTCCTATGGGTGTACCATAGCATCTCAATATAGTGGCATCTCTCTGTGTTCACCAAGGTCTGCAATTTCAATGCAGGTGAACAATAACATATAAACCCTTCAGAAGAACCTTGCTCATCCTTTCAATAATCATTTCCAGTACAGGCTCTGGGAACCCTACATATTGTGTTGTGTCTCTCACTTTTGTCCGGCTCTTCTGTTCTGTACCAGTGCCGGGACGCCCCTTTGCTGGGGCATCTGTGCGCTCTATAAATCCGGATAACATAACATAACATAACTTATCGTGTTCAGCATACGCTATGAAATAATTTGCAATCGAAGTGGTAATGTGAGAGAATATTGAACATAGAAATTTACCCTGTCATGAATCACATGGCCTTTACAAATGTTTACTTGTCTTCATTATCACATTGGGCATTGGTTTTCTATTATGAAATCAAACAGCAAAATATTGCTGTGCCAATACTTTGGACATTATATTTTTGTTAGGAGATGTGTGGGTCAAGTCTAACTTTTCCTTTTGAAGCGACAATCCTTCCAGATAACTATGCTCCTCTAAAAGACTGTTGGATGGTCTGCAGGGTTCCTAGAGATCCTAGTGGGGTGGCAGCATGCGTGGGAAAGAAGGCGCATTAGCTTCACAAAGACATTAGAACCTTTGTTATTCAAAGAGTGCCATGTAAAATGTAGTGTACAAAGTGTGGGCTTGTATGATAAATGTTTTTTTGTGTGGTCATGCAAGTACATCTACGACCTTTCAGCTTCAGACAGCCTATGGATGTGGGCAGAGCCATGTCCCAAAGACTATTTCTTTCTATAACATAACACAACATAACATAACATAACATAACATATTAAAATATATTATAATATAACCTAATGAATTATGCAGCATGAAAATGCTGATAAAACCCAGGTTTTTGTAATGGATCACAGGCATTGTCCCAAGACTTCTTTTGCAGAAGCAATCTACTCTATTGTCCTCAACCATAGATAAAAACCTGAGTGTCTCTTAGATCAGTGCATTAGGACTCAATATCTTGCAATGCACCTGCAATTTGCTTTCAAGGAATACAGTGAATGTGTCTCTTCTGTTTATCCTGGACCCACAAATATGCCTTACATTTAGTCTCTGAAAGCGAATTGTCCCAGTTTCAATTTTACCATTCCTGCATAATAACAAATCCAATGATTAGAAACCCCGGTTTTTCAGATATGTGACCAGGCTCCCACTTTTCAGGTTTGGTGTTCAGAATTACCAGTGGCTCCAGGCTTTTGTGTTTGCCATTGAAGAAATAAACAAGAACCCCAACATCTTACCCAACATCAGCCTCGGATTCCAGCTCTATGACTCCTGTGCTGCAATACAGCTGGCTCTTGAGGGGACTCTATGGATACTAACACAGGATGCAGCACCTGTTCCAAACTACCAGTGTCAGGGAAGCCTCCCTACTGCAGCCATAGTAGGAGATTCCAGTTCAACGCGTTCCATCTCGATGGCAAGAATTTTGGGTCTGCAACGATACCCTCAGGTAGAATAAAGTGTTTACCGCCTATTTTTATGAAATTATTCATTCTTGGGGATTGTGATAGAACCACTGCCTCATGTACAAAGAACTTCTGTGATTGCAAACCTTGTGGTTCAGAAATTCACAGGGTTTATGACTACAAATGGGCTTTTCTTCATGGGCAAAAAGGCCCCTATACAAGTCAGGAAAGGCTGTTTATATTCTTTTCAGGATCACAAATAGCTGTGGGGCATGAAAGGAAAATGTAATGCATTAATGGAAAGGAATGTATCAATGGTTTACCAACATAATTGTAGCTGCAAGCCATTGGTGTTTTTCTGGCTGCTGAATTGGAGTTGTAACTGGTTCATTAACTCTTATTTATTATTTATTAGCAGCAACTGTATTTGACCAATATCATTAGATACCTTTATATTGCTTATAATGGTAGGTATTATTTTGCATTTATGGAATGATACATATTTTTCTTTTGTTCATGTAGGGGAGAGTGAAAGTATTTCGCAAATTGTGAAGCAGTTATAAAAATCTTTTTAAAACACCTTTTTTGTAAGTCACTTGTGGAGTGAAATCCGGTTACATTGCCACCCAAATTCACTCCACATGGGAATATGACAGATATTGAGTATTTTGTGAGATTTGTGGAGTTTTTGTTGTTCTCTTGAGCCAACCGAGGTCCAGGGAAAACCAAACGATGGGATCATAAACAAGCCATCGTGTGTGGTTCATGTGGTGCTTGAGGGTTTCATTCTATCCAATGACTTTTCCAAAATTTACTTTTGCCTAGACCCTACCCAGTTGCAAGTCTACCACTTCTGCAGGTAGGTCCACAACACATATGTTTATTTTGTATTTAGGGAACCTTGAATCAAGTTGCTTTAACAATTTATGTAGAACTGGATGGTTATCAATTGGCTGCGGATACCTATGGACACTAGTGAAGTAATGGAGATGCTGAAGACACAATAAAAATTCCATATTAATTTAGAAAACAAGAGAAAATTTACTTGAATAAAATTAGGTAAAAATATAGAAGAATCGAAGATATGAGTTTTTAAATGTTGTGTTGAAAATAAACGCCAAAAAGCACAAAAAGACAACTGTGGGTACTTTTGATTGAACAAAACCAGGTCAAAGGCAAGAGTTAAGGCCACTTGCAATAGGTTGCTGGTCAGAAACAAGGAGCAGTTTTGCCTGGTGGAAAGCTACCCTTGGACGAATAAAGTTTTATGGAAATTTAAACTCCTCTGCAGGGCCAGTCAGCGGTTTGGATCAAACTAGTGTCTAAATGGCTTTGTTAAGATGTGAAAAGGTAGGGAGGCCTTCAAGGGATTTGATTCAAAGCAAAAATGAGTTGTTCAATTTACTTAAAGGCTAAGATTAATTAACCTGGTGTGTAAGTCATGTAGTTAAATATGCATAATCAATTTGTAGAACACATAAACACATATAAACATATAAACAACAAAACACAAGGGGTGTATCAAAAAAAGAGCTTTATCAAATATTTCATTAGGTCAGCAATAAATCAAAAAAGCAGGTAAGGAAATGCTGATATGAAGAGCCTAGTAGCAAATCAACAGTAATGCAGCAAAACCTATAAAATACATCTATCTCAAGGCGCAAAAGTAAATCAAGTACTGTAGAGATAAGATGGAGGTCGACGTTTCGGTCTCTCTACAACCCAATGAACGAGACCATCTTCAGGACTGTTTTCAATAAAAACACTGCTATAAATTGTGCTGAAATCTCAACTCAATGAAAGCCACAATGTTGGATTTTTAGAGGCGAAATTGCACGTTGAAGCGGTATGGCCAAATCCTAGTTCGGGGAACACAACCGTCCCATAGGCGAAGACGCCGAGGATAACTTGATAGATGGTTATTCAATGGTAAAGAGCTCAAGACACCGGAGGGGTTTAAAACAATCTATTAGTAGATTTAGAGCCCTCTATTATCCCGAAGTAGTTGTATCCGTGTATATAGGATCTTATAGGCTGGTGCTGTAATCCAACCGATGGTTACGTGGGCGTTTAGCGGTAAAGGGTTTATTTTAACTTGGCAAACGAAGTCGGGTCAGAGTCAATCTAACGGCAGCCACGGGTTTAATTTAACTTAAAACAAGAAGAAGAAGGGTCAGAGTCAATCTAACATCAGACACGGGAAAGACCGAGTCTGACCCTTCTTCTTCTTGTTTTAAGTTAAATTAAACCCGTGGCTGCCGTTAGATTGACTCTGACCCGACTTCGTTTGCCAAGTTAAAATAAACCCTTTACCGCTAAACGCCCACGTAACCATCGGTTGGATTACAGCACCAGCCTATAAGATCCTATATACACGGATACAACTACTTCGGGATAATAGAGGGCTCTAAATCTACTAATAGATTGTTTTAAACCCCTCCGGTGTCTTGAGCTCTTTACCATTGAATAACCATCTATCAAGTTATCCTCGGCGTCTTCGCCTATGGGACGGTTGTGTTCCCCGAACTAGGATTTGGCCATACCGCTTCAACGTGCAATTTCGCCTCTAAAAATCCAACATTGTGGCTTTCATTGAGTTGAGATTTCAGCACAATTTATAGCAGTGTTTTTATTGAAAACAGTCCTGAAGATGGTCTCGTTCATTGGGTTGTAGAGAGACCGAAACGTCGACCTCCATCTTATCTCTACAGTACTTGATTTACTTTTGCGCCTTGAGATAGATGTATTTTATAGGTTTTGCTGCATTACTGTTGATTTGCTACTAGGCTCTTCATATCAGCATTTCCTTACCTGCTTTTTTGATTTATTGCTGACCTAATGAAATATTTGATAAAGCTCTTTTTTTGATACACCCCTTGTGTTTTGTTGTTTATATGTTTATATGTGTTTATGTGTTCTACAAATTGATTATGCATATTTAACTACATGACTTACACACCAGGTTAATTAATCTTAGCCTTTAAGTAAATTGAACAACTCATTTTTGCTTTGAATCAAATCCCTTGAAGGCCTCCCTACCTTTTCACTTAACCACCCAAGCCCTCAAGGGTCTATTTGGGTTTCTCACTCCTTTGTGAATCATCACTTTGTTAAGATGTGGCAGTCAATCAGTGTTAGACCTTACATCATTGGCGTGCGTCTCCCTTCCATTTTGACGGATTGCCTCTTCTGTTTTGATATGTTTTTGCTAGATTTATGCTTTGGGCACTGTGCCACTGCTAATCAGTGCCACAGTGCAAGTGCTCCCCATTTTAAATTGATATACTGATTGGATTCCATGATTGGGTTATTCGATTTATCTGTCAGCCCCTAGTACAGTGCACCAGGTGTGCCCAGGGCTTGTAAATCAAATGCTGCTGGTGGGCTTCCAGCACTGGTTGTGCCACCCACAGAAGCAGCTTGTAAAGTGTGTCTCATGCCTGCCATTGCAAGGCCTGTGTGCAGTCTAGCACTGCCATGTCGACTTGGCCAAGTGCACCCACTTGCCCGTGCCTAAACCTTCCCTTTGCTTCATATTAGACACCCCTATGGTAGGCCCAAGGGCAGGGTGCATTGTAAGTATTACTTAGGACATGCTCTGATGTGTGTAGCATGTTCTAATAGTGAATTACAGCCCTTTTCGTTTTTCACTATTGAAGGCTACCTGTTCTCATAGGTTAGAATGGGCAGTTAGATTATTACATTCTTATAATTCTAACTGACTCAGGGAACATGGTAGAAATTCGAATTTAGTATGCCTGAACTCAGAATAATAACGTACATCTTTTAGTAAAGTTTATTCTAATATTCTGTGTTTGCAAATACCACTTTTAGAAAGCAGGTATTTGCTTGCCTGACCATTTGAGCCTGCCTCTGCTGGGATGTGTATTCCCTGTCTGGGTTTGTGTGTGACAGGGCTGGGGAATTCCAAGAGACAGGCTGGGGCAGCCTGGTGGTGAATAGAGAGATCTGCATCTAGATGGGAGGGAGGAGTTACATCTGAGACCTGAATAGGGCTGGGCCTTCCCTCTACAATGCTGGCTCCACCCCCTGTGGCTTGTCTGATGTCTCTGCCCTGCACTGTGAAAGGAGAGGAGGAATCATGTCATCAGAGTGCTCCCGAGCTGTATCTTCCCTCCCCTGTGCTGGCTCCACCTCCTGTGGGGCGGCGGATGTCTCAGCCCTGCAGAGTGAAAGGAAGAAGAGAGTCATGTAAACAAAGTGCTCAGAAACTGGTTTGGACTAGGCAGAGGCCTCTCTGCCTACATAGAACAAAGGATTTTTGGGTATAAATATTGGGACCCTGATCCCAAGAAATTAGATTACTTCTGGCAAGGAGAAGAACCAAGGAAGCTGCAGGAGCTTGGACTGCCCCTCCGCCAGTGTGCTGTTTGCTGGGTTGGCCTGCAGTGGTTGCTTAATTGCCAAGGGAAAGGAGAAGGAACCATGTAAGGACTTTCATCTACAGGATATTCTCCAAGGGCTTGAACTGTGCTTGTCCCCTGCTGAAGTCTCAGGGACAAAAAACTTCACCTCCATCTCCCTCCTGAATTTCCTTGCTGGGAATTCTTACTCCAGTCACTTGCGTGCCGCTGGGAGCTGGAAGTGCTACGCATCGAGAGGAAGCGTGTCGCCGTCGCAGCTAAAATCATCGCAACGCCGGAGAAGCAAGCCTTCGTTGCATCTCCCTGAAAGCGTGTGTTCATTGAAGCTGTCTGCTGTCGCATCACCTGAGAAGCGTGACGCCATCGTGAGAGTTGCCATCGCATCACTGGAGAAGCGTGTCAAAGGGCCTGTCGCGGCTCCAAAGTACAGAGTCGTCGCAAGGCTGTCAGGGCATCATCGCATTGTCATCGCATCGCCGCATCAAGGGCGCCATCTTGAACAACGCAACGGGCCCGCAGGCTGAGAATATACACATCACCTCCGCACCGGTAAGGCTCACGATGAGTCCCCTACTCTGCGCAAGCATTGAGGAAGGATGCAACCATTCCCCCGGGTCACGGAACCAACACATCTCCCCTTGTGCAAGCCTTTTGTTCACTTTGCGTTACGCATCCAGGTACTTTGTTGAGAACTTTGTCGCATTTACCAGCAACCTGAATAAAGAGACTTTAATCATATTTTAAGCAACCTTAAGTGTAGTATTGTGGATTTTTGGTGTTTGTGGTCTTGTGTTAAGTCTATATAAAGAATACCTATTTTTATAAAACCTGTGTTGTGTCCATCTGTAGTGTTATCACTGTATTACTGTGTGTATTCACAAATGCTTAACACACTGCCTCTGAGATAAGCCTGTCTGCTCGTGCCAAGCTACCAAGGGGGTGAGCAGGGGTTATTAAGGAGTGTAATCCCCTTATCCTGACTTAGAAGTAAGGGTCCCTATTTGGACAAAGGTGATAACCATTGCCAACTAGAGACCCCCAGATCTAACAATCAGGGTTTGTGCTGTCAGCAAGGTTTGTTGGCATTGATTTGAAACTGCCCAGTGAAGCCATTGATACCGTCCTGCTCAGCTTTGAGTCCTGTGAGAGCATTGCTTGGGTGCAATTCGGCATTCAGTCCTGGGAAGCCATCAACAAAGGGTGTCAGCATGTATTCTTGGCATTGACAAGCATGAAACTTTCAGTTAGGCATGAAGGAGTTCACTCTCACCACAGCCAAGACTCCAGGACTTGTGGTTTAGGATTTACGTCTGCAGAGGCCAACAGAGCAGATCAGGTTAGGTCCAGTTGGGACTGTTCAGCAGGAAAGCAGTAAAGCCCTCTGGAAGCTTTGTGCGGCCTTGCAGCTCAAACAGGAGGGTGGTCGCTCTATTCTTGGAGTGCCTTCTGGGGCCCTGGAGTCAAGACAAGAAGGTCCAAATTTCCTTCACGTTCTTCCAACAGCAGGGCCGTCCTTCTTCTGATTCTACTCAGTTCCAGGTGTATCATAAGGGGAATTCTAGTGTTGCCATTTATATGCCCAGTGCCAGCTGGTGGGGAGTGCAATCCTTTGCCCACCCTTCATTCTATATGGGGCAGCCTCTGTTTTGGGCATCTCCCTTCTCTCACTGGGCTTAGAGTCAACCTTGAGCCAAACCATTTACTCAGGTATCCATGATGAATATCAAAACACCAATATACCCCTCATATATGCCTTGCTACCTAATAAACAAGGATCTCTAACTATGAACTACTAAACCACATTCAATACAGAATAAACCACTATGTCCCACGTAAAATATAATCAACTTTGAACAAGCTATGATACAAAACATACTTAAACTTTAACCACACACAGCTATTCAAAGCTGTTACTATCAATTTAATCAAGAATTTTGGAGTCATCTCTAACAATGTGCACCAAGTCCAGAATATGCAGCAAACAACGAGTTTGCCTTTGAAATAAAAAATTAAAAACATCCCCAGCCGGGGACCCTGTAACAGAAGTAGCTGACCACTACAATTTATAGAAAGCCCACCATTAAAATAAACCAAGTCCCCTAATGGACCATTTTGAATGCATTTGGTATGCTGACTGCACTACACCAGACAGAGATGCCAACCAAATTCCAGATACGATGATTGAATGTCTAGGACAGCACCATACATTAAAAAGCTAAAACCAACATCAAAGAAAAAGGATGGCACAATCCCTTCCAATTCACCCAACTTATTAACCCCAGACAGAAATTTAACAACGCTACCAACAACCAAGAAAAGATCACTCAATAAGCTAAAAGAAACCTAAAGTAAGTAAACAACCAGTAGAATGTGCAACATGTTACAATGTAAAGTTAAACTTTTTTTACAACAGAGAAATACACTCATTAGAATCAATTGCTCAATCCCTATCAAAAAAACACCTAGCAACCTACGCTCTATAAAACAAGCCTTAACAAAAATATGTTACTAGAATATACCCATTTTCAAAATAAATATTAAACAATATATCTTTATACATCAGACACGAAAGATAGAAATAACATAGGAAATAAGACTGATAAATAAAAATAATAAGTTTAACAATTAATTACAAGACAACATATCAACAATCGTAAAGCGCAACACTAGAAATGTCCAAAAAATAAAACTAAGTAAGACTAACCTAGAAAATATAATATAATACATTACAATTAATTACAGCAAATACAGATAGATATTAAAATATAAAACGTCCCACCTACACAAATAAAAATAAACTTACAATTCCGTAGTTATAGATCTCCATCGATGTCCACTTTCTCAACGCATAATCCATCAAACAAAATAAATACTAATCCGAAAAGAAAAATGCAAACATTAACACGTCCAAGATCAATCCATCAATGTATTCGAAAATCACAAACATAAAACTCATACAATAAACTCAAAAAATTAAGAATGCAGCAAAAATCCCCAAAAATCTAAGGAAATAAAATAAATATATTAATTGACGAGAAACCCGATACATTTCCTTTGAAAAACACATAACAGCACAGGCCCTATGAATGACTACTGATCCCTTAGCCTTTAAAAGAACACAGCATATGCACCACCACAAACTACTATATTCAAATACCACATAAACATAACATTGCAAATGTAATAAGCACAACCTAATACGTTAAATATCTAAAACTACAATGCATTCCAACAATACTCTAGGTAGCCCTAACACACAACCCAAAAAACAATAGAATACAAATTACAACTAGGTCTCCCAATGTTATGGTATTTATTTTTGGGACATTTCTGTCTGTATTTATCCATATTTATTTTTTGTCAGCCATTTCTGTATTTATCCATATTTTGTGAAAAAACAAAGCTGAAACTAGTATAGTTCCTCACGTATTTACCCAATAAATATGCAGTCATGCTTGAATGCCTGCCAGGTTTCAGTGATATGAACACCCACAGAAGATAAATCAATGAACTTATATGAAAATATTCAGATTTTGTATCAGCCTTGTGCATATCTACAGCTGTTTAAGCCTCTTTAGTAAAATACCTTTTTTTGTTACCCCCTTACCTATCAATCGACACAGTTATTGGCCTGCCAGTCATGGAAAAGTGTTTTTAGAATCACTCCAAAAACACCCAATTGCCATTTTTATCCACATTTAAAAATAAATACAGACAAAAAAATAAGTGGATTTCAGTCTGTATTTATCTGTAAAAATTAGTAAAAACGGAAAACAGGTAGCCTTAATTACAACTAACTAACCCTCAAAATCAAAATTAATACAATAGCGTACTTTCACTAACACTACCTCCATCCACTCTACCCCTAAAACCCTTTAAAAAATTGAAAAGGCCTTACCGTATACAGCAATTAGTAGCATGTAACTGTGACTCACTCCCGCAAAATCTGATGAGGAATGAAGCAAATACACTACAACAGTAGACTTAGAGTAAAAAATATTGGCTGCTACATAAAAATAGAAAAACTAATTCCCCATAAAAAATAGGACTTTAAGTAAAAATTATTTTAGTGTAAAAACATGCAACAATATGATAAAATATGTAGTAATTACCAATAAATGATTTGTGGAAAATAAAATTGGTAAAATACAAAATAAATAGTATCAAAAATAAGAAATATAATATAGTACTATTTATAATATACTTAAAAAATATATCAAACTGGTTATAATAAAAAATGATACATTGCAAATGTAACATATAAATAGGTTGAAAAATTCCACTATGTAAAATATTGTAAATAAATATACATAAATAACATGTTTTGCGTTTCGAAAACATACGAAGAATACCAATATGTAAATTTTTTTGTTTTAGTAAAATGTAAAAAGATACCAATATATGAAACTATGTTAAAAAAAAAAGTATTCAGCGGGAAACAAATATCGGTAAAAAATTAAGAAACATTGGGAGATATGCGCTAGGAAGTGGGAGTGTGTCCTTTGCTTAACGACTCGCTCAACCACTTCTGAAAAGCAGGGCTGCACCATATTTAGAAGAATGTCGTGCAGCTTAGCGCTTCCCCCTGAGATGGCGCTAAGTTTAACAACTTAGCACCAATGCAGGCACACCTGCACCAGATTGCATTGGTTATGTGTAGGAAGGTGTCCCTTCCTGCAGTTAAACATTCCTAAAATGTCATTTTGTAACTTTCATGTGTGCTACTTCATGCAGCACACATGAAAGTTACAAAAGTGGCACTTTTTTAAAAGGTTTGTTTTTGTACAGGAAGGGACACCTCACTAAATAAAAAAACATGGCATTTAGCTTTTTCCATGTGTGCTGCACAACGCAGCACACATGGAAAAAGCAAAAACAAGAAGAAATAATGCATTTCTCCTCGCTTCACCAACTTAAGACCAGGATTTTCCTGGTCTTAATTTTGGCGCTGCCTCCTATGTATGTCACCCTTGTACATAGGGGGCAGCGTTAAATACATGGGTGTTGCGGTGGAACCCCCACCACATCACCCAGTGCACGCCCCTTTCACACTAACCGTGGAGTGAAAAGGTGCCTTTTTTACAAGACAGCATTAAGCCACGTTGAGTGGCTTAACGCTGGTTTGTACAAAAGGCGCAGCCCCTATCGCCACCGCACTGTCCGTAAAAGTGATGTTGTGGTGGCAATAGGGGCTTGCACATATGCCCCATTGTTTTTATGATTCAAAAATACATATGTATATAAAATATGTAAACATATGCATTATTAAATAAAAACTTAACCAAAAGAATAAAATGACAAGATTTTATCATTTACTATGCTATTAAAAAAAAGTAACAATTAAGTTTTACGTGTATTAATAACACTATTATTTAACATATTGAATGCACCGTTTTTAATTCCCACTACAACTTAAGGCAGGGATAAGATCAACATAGTGATTAGATGGCTAAGAAGTGGAAACTGTGTCTAGATATAGGTCCCGGGAATTATTTTTACAAATAATAGACATTTTGATACCCGGAAACGAAAATTCACAGCAGTGGCTAAACCTGGAACCGGCCATAAACCTGTAGAGGTTCTAGCAGAGTCTTAAAACATGATTATAACTGTTTTATGGATGCGAGATAATATAGAAGCAGCAGATGAAATTCATTGAGCAAATAGATATGAATATTTGGAAAAGATGACTTGGTCTGCAAAAGGGGTGAGTGAACAGCTCATCTGGGCCAATAGTGGCCAGGGGATCCCGTCTCCAACATATAATTTAGGAGGGTGGGGGGGCTTGAGCTCCCTGAACCCCATAACCGGGGCCTTTCTCTTTCAAAAAGTGGAGCATGCAGTCCCCCTCCCTGAGCCTATTAAGGCCACAGGGACCCCATCCCCAGGCCAATATTTTAAAAAAGGGAAGGGGTACATGCCCGCCCCCCAGACTCAATGAGACCCCTAGGACACCACCTCCAGGGCCAACATTTTTAAAAAGGAGAGGAGGCACACACCCTCCTCCCCAAGCCTCTTATGACCCTGGGGACCCCATTACCTGGTGCCAATATTTTAAATAAGGGAGAGGTGTACAAGGCCCACTTCCCTAAGCTTCAATGATGCCCCGGAGACCTCATGTACCAAGGAAAATATTTTGGAAGACCCTATTAAGGCCCCAGGGACCCCTTCCTTTGAGGACAATGCTTTAAAAACAGGAATTTACAATGCAATAGGTCTCGCATTCATGCAAGTTTGAGCTATTTGCATTGTAAATGACTATGCCTTTTCTTTATTTCTTTGGTTTTGAAACATGAGTAAAAGGCATTGTCATTTAAAATACTAATAGCTTAAACTCTCGCAAATGCGAGACATATTATATTGCAATAAAGGGCCTTCTCGACCGCTTATTAGATTGTAAATATCAGAGGTAGAGACCGGCCTGTGATGTCGTCAAAGAAGTGATAAATAGTGCAGTGAAGAAGATGTGTAAGTGTTGTAAATTACACAGACACAAAGTGTGACGTGAGAGTTACAAATAATCTGAGCTATTAACACTAACAAAGTGCTCCAACACCTTTCGCTATTTGATGACACTGTTGCAGCACAGGAGGAAAAGCGGGAAGGCAGGGCTATTTCCTGCCCTCTCCCTGATTTGAGTGTGTAGTATGGTATTGCGTAATGCCGTTGCTATCTTTGGCCTAATAAAAAACACTCCATCTGTAGTAGGGCCCTGGATTCACCTCCTGGTGCAGGATGGGCTGTGCTTTATGGCAGGCACAAAGGGAGGGAGAGTGGGACGGTCTCAGCTGCAGCTCTGACAGAGTACAGTGCACCTGCTATTACTAGTAAGCAAGCGGCACTGAGGTGGTGATATTGGTATTGGTGTTGGTGGTATTGGTGTCAGTGGTATTGGTATTGGTGGTGGTGGTGGCATTGGTGGTATTGGTAGTGAGGATATCGGTGGTAATGGTGGTATTGGTGGCAGTATTGGTGGTGGTGGTGATGGTGGTGGTATTGGTGGTGGTGGTATTGGTGGTGCTGGTACTGGCATTGGGGGTGGTGGTTGTATTAGTGGTATTGGTGCTGGTGGTAATGGTGGTGGTGTGTCATCGTATCGGGAGGAGGGTTGCGCATCATTCTGTCACACCTTGGGAGATGGAGCAGCTATATGAGGCAACATGGCATGGAGCAGGGGCTGTCGTGTCATTGTTGAGAGCAATGAGAGATGTAGGGCGATTATTGAAGGCCTTAAACAACCGGGTGAGGTGCTTAGTTTTAAAGCCTTTTATGATGTGTTAACGGTGGGGGAACTGGTAGCAAGGAACAAACATGACTGTCATGGGGGGGATGCAATGCTGCCACATGAAGATACATGAGGAATCACTGCTGGTAATCATCCCTACGTCAAAGACAGATCAGGGTGGGAGAGGGGGCCAGATTATACTCCAAAAGGCGAAGGGTAGTGTTTGCTGCCCCATCACCAATTTAGAAGCATTCATCACACACCAGCCGCCAGTTTTGGAGGGTCCGCTTTTAAATTCCAACTCAGTAGAGTAATCCCACTGGCCCTCAAAGCGGCCGGTTTGGACCCAGCCAAGTTTGGGACACACACTTTTAGGATAGGGGCTGCGACGGAAGCCATGACCAGGGAGCGCGGGCAGAGGATTGATAGGTTGTCTTCTGATTGCTATAAGCACTGTGTGTGGTTACATATACTGTGAAGAGGCTGTGTATGCTATGTTTTTGACGGTATCATTGGATTTATTGGTTTGGTTAGCAGTTTTCCATGTCCTGTTCCGCAAAAAGGAAGCCTGAACATGGTGGCATGATCTATGTACGTTTTTCTCACAGGTGGTGAACATTTTGAGCCACGTGTTACTGATGGTGTTTTTTATCTTTGGCTTGGACGCTTGCAGAAGTTCATTCGTCGTTGGATCCCATCGCAGCCCAGGTACCCGCCTGGGGGCGTAAGGAGGCGGAAGTGTGGATATTTGTCAATTCGTATTTAGGCAGGTTAACCCATTGACCATGGCGCAAATTCTGCCACGGTGCGGACATTCTAATCAGTGGGTGGGGTTTTGACAGCCCCCGGCTGTCCTCGGCACATGCCCACTGTTATGGGTTAAAACATGTTTATCTTTGTAGGCAACTATGCACACTGGGCACAGCAGGCAGGTCTCAATGTGTCTTTCTATGGCCGTGGGGTTTGTGTCTTGACCAGCTAAGGGACATGTTAGGGAGCACATTTGCAGGGCACGCATTCCTCCTGCAGCAGTAATTCTGCATCTAGCGGGCAATGATTTGGTTCACCTAGGCAGAAAAGGTGTGGTGGAAACACTGATCACAGAGGTAGGTTGTCTGGCAAGAAGGTGCCCCCAGGCAGTGATAGCATGGTCACACATTGTCCCTAGATTTCAGTGGCATGGGGTGAGTCTGTTTGGGCCCTGAACCATTCTGTCAAAAGGATCAATAAGCGTATTGATAGGTTGTTTCGCACCCCATGAATGAGGACGATCGCACACGGGTGCATCAAGGGGGAAAGGTTCTTTCTGCAGGATGGCATACATCTCTCCAGAATTGGAAATGAAATGTTTCTAGAAAACCTATTAGCTTGGCTGGAGGGAACATGGTCCAGGGCATGACTACCTAGAGGCAGAGGCAGGCTAGATAGTCGGTCAACTATGCTGGCCTGTGGTGGTAAGGTCATGATTGGAGGGCATATTTATTCAGTCCTTTTTAGGCATCACCATTGGTAAATGAGGACGCCTGAGGGAAGGGACAGTTGGTCTAGTTTAGAACTCGAGGGTGCAGTTACAGCCGGTAGGCTGGAAGGGTGTGGGGGGAGGGAAAGTTCCGCTTCCGGTAGGCATTTTGGGCCAATCCTAGCACAAGCGCAGTGGCGCAGGAAACTTGGCAATGACAGCGCAGCCCCAGGAATATAATATTTAAGGATGTAGGGGGTGCCTGGAGAGGTAACCTCTGGCAAACTGGGCCCCCAGCGCAAGACACTCCGGTAGGAGGGTGGGTCCTAGCACGATCTTGTACCAGTCATTGACCTTGCCATAGACTCAAACAGGGATATGCAGAAAATGGTTTGATTGTTGAACATTTAGCTAAGATAGGAATGGCTATGTATTAGAAGCATTTTAAGGCTAGCCAACCAAAATACTGTACACTTTCAATACTGTACATATCAATGTAATGGACTGGACTTTTCTGCGTATTGTAAATACTGTAAATATTTTTTTTTAAATAATGTTTTTTTATGTTTATAGTAAAATACAGCCAGAGTTTTACGACCCCTAATCCAAGGCAATGTGTGTTGACTATCCATTGCTGATGCCTTGAAGCAAGGAGGGTATGTGGTCCCTTAATATCAACAAGTGAGCAGGTAAAAGGTATGGGTAGGGACGCAGAAAAAAACCTGGACATATGCGTAGGTGCCAACCGGACTCAGACACACCGCAGGGTATGGCGGTTTGTGCTGGAATCTGCGTTAGTAGGGGTTGGGACTGGCATCGCACACCTTTGACGTCGTTGGTGTCCGGCTTTGCCTCCCCGCCTGATTGTGCGCGGGCTTCGGTGACCCGGAATGAGTTAAATGCTTCTGGGTTACACGTAATAAGAACGGCAGACAGGAAGCCGATTTAGTTGGCTTCCTATTTTGCAGAATAAAAGTATGCTGTGGAGCAGCGATCAGTCTTTCGCTTCGCCAAAGACCGCATTGTTTTTTTCTTTCCCCACCTACCATCCCCTGAGGCAGAAGTTCTTTGTGATTTGTAATAAATATGTTGTGGTTCTTTTGATAAACAGAGTTTAAGTCATTAACCTGATTTCTTTTCAGGGCAATGTTTTTAGTTGTATTTTATGGAGTATGCTTGGTCAGGCAGTAAGCTCATGATTGGTAGGCATAATTTTTCAGTCCCTGTTATGCATCACCATTGGTAAATGAGGAGGCCTGTTGGAAGGGACAGTTGGTCTCTCTTGGAACTCCAGGGGGTAGTTACAGCCAGTAGGCTGGAAGGGTGTGGGTAGCCGAAGTTCCGCTTCCAGTAGGCATTTCGGGCCAACCCCACACAAGCGCATTGGTGCAGGAAACTTGGCAATGACAGCGCACCCCTGGGAGATATTATTTAAGGACGTAGGCGGTGCCTGGGGAGTTACCTCTGGCAAACTGGGACCCCTGTGCAAGACACTTCGGTAGGAGGGTGGGCCCTAACACAATCTTGGACCAGTCATTCACCTTGCCGTAGGCTTAAACAGGGATACGCAGAAAAGGATTTGATTGTTGAACATTTACCTGAGATAGGAATGGCTATGTATTAGAAGCATGTTAAGGATAGCCAACTGAATTTCTCTACGCTTTCCTTACTATACATATTAATGTAATGGTAGCCTTCGTCCTATCTGTCCTTTCTGCTCTACTGCACTGCTTGAGGGTAGCTTGCTGTGCATGGCAAATGATATTTTCTGTACAGTGATTGGTGGAGGTGACCAAGGATTGTACTAGGACAGACCTGCTGGTGATGATGGGGAAAAGAGATCAAAGTCAAACACACCTGAACTTTGAGCCTCAACTCTCGGCCATGCCCCCACAAGATGAGATATCAGTCAGTCAGTCAAAATCATTTTTTCGGTTAATTAAAACCATACTACAAAAAATAATCTTCAAACAGCAATAAGGCATAAACAGAAAACAAACTATAAAAATGCATCTTGCAGCTAATAAACGAACAGTTCAGCATACAATTAATTATAAATATATTTTAAAAAGTCTCTTAAAATATTTCAGATCATGGACTCTCTTTTTTAATCCTTATTCTAACCGCCGCAGTTAAAAAACTGGCTGTGTTTAAAATTTCCCAAACGTTGGTCAGCATCTGCAAATATATAAGGACTGGCCTCACCTGTAAAAAACCTTTTCCCCTTAAAATTGGTAGTATAAAACGTTTTTTAAAATGAAAAAAATGCTCACAAAACAAAAAAACAACAAAAACGTCCTGGGTGGAGAAATTGTCACAAATACAGAGACCTAAATCCTCCACCGTTCTCCACCCCTGGGATTCAGCAAGTAGAAAGTGCAACTGATTAAAGCTAAATCTTACTAAAAGGAAACGAAGATGTGGGTTAGTTACTCCGTTTAAATAGGGTTCAATGGCACATGTGGTTTTTAATAGTTGGTGTACTCACACCATAGATTTCATCAACTCCCTAGCCTCTCTTTCCGTATATGTCATGTATAGGTACGTTTTCTTGGCCCACAACAGATCTTCCTTCCGCAGCTTTTCTGCAGAGTTAAATAAGTTGGGACGTCCTAATTGTATTGCTAGCCTTTTCACATAACTCAGCTAGGGGATAGTATTTGTTCTATCAAGTGCTAGGGAATTGCTCATAATTTTGCGGTTCAGTTCTAATTCTGGATTTATCCAGGTCGCTATCCATTTGAGTAGGGGTGCAATTTCAATTAAATCTGACACAAAACCTATCCTAGTTTCTTGGTGAATAATATAGGAAGATGTTGATTGTGGCACTGATAGTAGGTTTCTTGAAAACTTATTTTCCACTACTTGGATGTCCTTGACATCTCTATATCCCCATATATCGGAGCCAGAAAGAGCAATGCATTTGACTCTATATCATTTTAACATGGCTTGTATTGGCTTTGACCCTAAGCTGCGTGCAAAGTCAAGAACCGCTATAGCAGATCTGGCTTAACATTTCTTTTAGCTTTCTTTTGCGGTCCCCACTGAGCTATCAAATAAGAAACTAGAGGTGGGGACCCAGGTTGCAACTGCCCTGGAAACAACACTGATGGCTATGCAGCAGAGCCTTCAGTCCATTGATGGCAAAATTGACTTATTGAATCTGCAAATGGACCACTTGTCTAAGAATCTCAATGAGCATATGTCACAAATCACAGCAGCAGAGCAGCAGATCCCTGTCGAGGCGCATGATATACAAGTTATGAGCATGAAATGCTTGAATGTGGAGAAGGAGCTGGTGGTCATACAAGAATGTATATTTAGAAGCATGCTCTCAATTAAATAGTCTGCGCATCACGACGCCCGGAATTTGCCAGCACGGACAAAATAGAGACCTATGTGGAAAAGATGCTCTCCATGCTTTTTGTTCCAGAAAATCTGTTGTACTTGGTGGTGGAGAGAGCTCATCACTCATTCATGGCGCAGCTGCCCCGCGGGGTGCTTCCATGCCCAATAATAGGGAAATTGCTAAACTACTGTAATTGAAATACGGTGCTCCAATTTGTGCGTGACAAGAAAGAACCACTGTGCTACATGGTTGTTCTTGTCCATCACACACTACCTGTCCAGTTCCATGATGCTGTGGTCGGTATTTTGCTGTTATAATGGCACAACCCAGAGGAAACATACAGGCATATTACCAAGCAATAGCGATAATTATCGCTATTGCTTGGTTAGAGACAAACATTTACCGCAGGGCTGCGGCGATTTTTATCACAGATAAACCCTGGTATTACCAAAGTTTATCGCAAATGCAATAAAAATCGGCCGCAATGAATGAATATCGCTGAAAAGTCAGCGATATTCATGCATTACCGAGCTAATGCTCTTAGCCATGTTATCCACCTCCCATTGGATAACATGGCTAAGAACTGCTCAGGGCAGGTGTTAGCTTTTGGAGATATTCGCGCTTAGCGCGAATATCTCCATAAGTTGGTAATAGGAGATAGCGATGTTAGCTAACTGGTGTTAGCGACAGCTAGGTAATAGGGAGATAATTTTATCTCCGCTTTCTTGGCTTTTAAAGCCAAAAAAGCAGAGATAAACCCCCTTGATAATATGCCCCATAGTCTTACTGACTTGAAATACCCTGGGGCTTAATGACCCTAGTAAGATTTGACTGGTACTCTCCTATCTAGACAGGTATCATATCCAGATTGCATTCTTGCAAGAAATGCACCTAACACTTCACACAGACCTAGGCATTGGGGCCTGCTGGGCAGTGTATAGCTTGGCCTCTTCATACTCCTCATCCTTCAGAGGCATCATGAATCTGGTGAAACTAGGGGTGTGGTTCATGGTTACCCATTCCACAGTGGATTTGCAGGGCTGTTTTGTGATACCACAGGGGAGTCTTTAAGGCACCCCTATAACTCTGGTAAATACGTGTGGTCCTAATGGACGATCCTGGTTTTAATATGACACTGTGGTGCCACATCCATGCCCTTCCACAAAAGGTTATTTTATGAGTCGAGAACTGAACATGTATTTAGACCTCATGCTGCAACTATCAGCAGTGACCGACTGGCATGGTAAGTACTCCACCAGAGTTAAATGGGAGGGCATGGACAACTATGGCATTGTGAATATATAACACCCATTGCTACAGGAATGTACTTTCACCTCCCCTGTACTTGGGTTGTGGTCTCGACTGGACTATTGGTTGGTCTCCATAGAGATTTGTGCCTTACAGACAAAGGTCATACACCTGCCTAAGACTTTGTCTGACCATGTGTCAGTGAAGTTGGTGGTCTGCGTCCCCACCCATACTTCTATCCATTTCACACAGAGATTCGTAGCAATAGTACTCCTGGATTCGGTGTTGTGAGATGGGCTTTGCTTAGATATTGATGAATATTTTGACAAACAATTTTGGCTCAGTTGACAGGATGGATGCCCTTTGGGTAGCATTCAAGGTCATAATCATGGGGGTGTGCATTAGCAGAGAGGCAGGGGGTTTGAGGGCAATACGCAACCAATTACAAAATACTGAGGATATATTGAGATCCCTAGAATGTGACTATGATTAACCCTTGCCCTACCACCCTTGTTGCCATTCTGTAACACATCACTCCCCATAATGATTTAGCTGCTCATGAATTACACTTAATCAAGCAACATACCACCGGGATGCATGAGGAGAGTGGATGGCCAGGACATAGCTTGTCTGCAAAGCGGCGAGCAGCTTGGAGACAAGCACACATTGTGAATATTATTACTCTAGAGGGTATAGATCATTACAACTCAACCTCTATAGTCACTGATTTCATGAACATCTATACCTGCCTCTACATTACCTGCCACTCTACTATAACAGATGAGATTAGAGGCTACCAGAAGGATGTAAATCCTGCACTGCTGTCTCTTGGACAGCACGAATATCTGGTTCAACCAATTACACTTGTGGAGGTCAGGGATGCCATATGCTAGCTCCCAATAGTAAAGCTCCATATGTAGATGGTCTAAAGGGTGAGTTACATAAAGAATTTGCAAACCTTCTGACACTACACCTACTTGCCCTATAAGACGTAGGTTACAATCGACAGGTATTACATGCTTCACTGCAAGAAGCTCTCATCGTCGCATTGCTGATGCCTGGCAATGCGCCGGAGCACTGTGAGCCCTGCAACTGCAATCTTAATTCAAAATTGATGCAAATATCATAGCTTCAATATTGGTGCCCTAGCTCAAGCCATTTTTCCCCAGTCTGATGCTACCCTATCAGTCTGGTTTCATTCCAGCCCATTCAACTACAGCCAATTTGCTTACCCTGTTTGCATTATTGTACTAACTGAATCCCACGCTGCTGGCAGCGGCATTTTTGATGCCCGCCACCAAAGCTTTTGATTCTATCAAGTGGAGCTCTATGTTTATGATAATGGCCAATATGTGGGTTTCGGAGGCATGCATGTGTTATATTTGCTTGCTACATACTAACCGTGCTGCACCAGTGCGTAATAATGGTACTAGATCTGAGGGATTCCCTGCTGATAGGGAGTGCCCTCTGTTGTCATTATTATTCTCTATAACACTGGATTCATTGGCTTGCATGATCTGGTAGTGGCATGCTGCTTCCAATGTACAGCTTTGGCTGCGTCCCCTTAATACCTCCCTGTATGCAGGTAACATGGTGTTGCATGTCAGGGACCATCCTGCACATTTGGCACCTGTAATTCAGTAATAAATCAGGTCTGATCGTTATTTGGGCCTGAGCATTGACTGGTTAAAGTTGATCATATTCCTCTTGATGCCTAGTATTCTTGTGTAGGTGTGGGCGGCATATTCCGCTCCGCTCGCGGAATTTGCAAAATGTCAGAAATTCCGCATTCCACGGAAAACTGCATAAAATTCCACGATCCGCGGCTCAGCGGAATTTGTGAGTATAGGTATTGCACAAAACAAAGGCATCTTCTTGGATAAATATGCAGGGCAGGATTCATTCTGGCACAATGCTCCTTTCACAAAAAATAAACCTCAACAGGAAGCATTTACAGATATAAATAAAACAGGTGCCCGAGTTGCAGCTCAAATTGAGTAACGCATTAATCAGCCCAAAAAGTTTGTGAGCATGTCGAGGCTGAGCAGGTGTGCTTTCTCCCCACATCTACTGTCAAAAAGCGAGCTGTGATCCTTGATGGAGGTCTTTGCATCCAGGAGTTTCTCGAGCGCAATCCCCGTGTAGTTCCTGTGAACAGGATGTTCTTTCTTCTCATCTGCTGCTCTGATCGCTCTCTGACCCTTTATAAACATGAGGCATGTGAACTCACACAGAAGCCCCGCCTGTATAGCCCCGCTCCACATACACTAGTGGTATGCAAAGTATTCCCGCCTTTTAACCACTATGATGGACATCTCACTCAAGGGACCCCAGCGCTTTTTCGGCGTGGTGGCAAAGTTACAGACACACATGGTCGCTGGAGACAACTCTTCTGGCCCGCAGCTGTAGTGTAGGAAATATTCGGTAAAGTGAGCTACCCAGTAAACCTTTGGGGGCTGGGTGAAATGTGATCAGATGGGTAAGAGGGCCTCCAAAGGAGTTTGTTTTCAATATTGACTTTGCTTATTTAGATGAATTGAATGTAGGTAACTAAATTATCCTGGGGTAACTTAATTTCAATAAATCAAATGGCTAAAGTTCCCTGGACACAACAATACTCAACATTAACACAAATATTAACATAAAGACAAATAGACATGTGTATATGCAAAAAATAGATTTTATCAAAATTTAAATTAGCAGGGAAGAATTACAATAAACCAAAATGTACATCACAAGAATACAAGACAAGTGTTAGGAAATCAATCAAACTCTCTGTATAGCCTGTGACAAGCTTATCCAAAAATAAGGAGTGGAGAAATTTCCTTTCGGATAAAGCAGAAGTCGACGTTTCGGTCTCTATGGGCAACTCAACGAGACCATCATCAGGACAAATTGAAACATAATATTGTAACTCCCCAAGGACGAGAATCACTAGCCAGTATCTTAACTTTTAAGATTTGAGCGGCTTCAATACTGTTGGTAATTAATCTGAGAATAGTGACCACCGGTTGGAATCTTTTAGGAGGGACTCAGGTGGGGTTTTGTATTCTGTGCACTTCCAAGGGGTGCAGAAGGAGGAAATTAATTACTCCGTGAAAATTTGGGCACATCCAAGGAAAATTCGGTTGTGCTCAGACGAACGTCTGTTAATGGACGGTCTGTTAAGCTTCTCAGAGGTCAAATCACGCGCCAGTATTTTCGTCATTCGATCAAGGACGAAAATACTGGCGCGTGATTTGACCTCTGAGAAGCTTAACAGACCGTCCATTAACAGACGTTCGTCTGAGCACAACCGAATTTTCCTTGGATGTGCCCAAATTTTCCTTGGAAGTGCACAGAATACAAAACCCAACCTGAGTCCCTCCTAAAAGATTCCAACCGGTGGTCACTATTCTCAGATTAATAACCAACAGTATTGAAGCCGCTCAAATCTTAAAAGTTAAGATACTGGCTAGTGATTCTCGTCCTTGGGGAGTTACAATATTATGTTTCAATTTGTCCTGATGATGGTCTCGTTGAGTTGCCCATAGAGACCGAAACGTCGACTTCTGCTTTATCCGAAAGGAAATTTCTCCACTCCTTATTTTTGGATAAGCTTGTCACAGGCTATACAGAGAGTTTGATTGATTTCCTAACACTTGTCTTGTATTCCTGTGATGTACATTTTGGTTTATTGTAATTCTTCCCTGCTAATTTAAATTTTGATAAAATCTATTTTTTGCATATACACATGTCTATTTGTCTTTATGTTAATATTTGTGTTAATGTTGAGTATTGTTGTGTCCAGTGAACTTTAGCCATTTGATTTATTGAAATTAGCAGCCTTATTCATGAAGGGGCCGTTTTGCGAGCCCCTAATAGCGAATCATAGCGATTCGCTATTAAGGACTCGCAAAACGGTAATCATGTAGGAATCGCATAATAAAATGCGATTCCTACTGATTCCTTATTTGCGATTAGCAAATTGCTAATCGCAAATAAGGAATAACTCGCCATTCATTCCTATGGGCCAAAAGGCCCATAGGAATGAATGGGGAGTATTCCTTATTTGCGATTAGCAATTAGCTAATCGCAAATAAGATTGCGATTTGAAGGGTGCCAGGGGTGTCCACAGGACACCCTGTAGCACCCCTCAAATGAAATTTCACACAGGTGTTGCACACACACATGTCCAAAGGACATGTGTGTGTGTAACATGCAACTCAGAAAAATGCATTTAAATGCATTTTTCTGAGTTTTCGCAATTTACCGCGAGGTCTGACCTCGCGGTAAATTGCGGCAAGAAATTGCGAATTCGCAAATTTAAATTGGATGTTGAATTGCATTTAAGGAATCTCTAATAGAGATTCCTTAAATGTAATTCCTCGCACATTTGCGACATCGCAATTAGCGATTTTTGCATTTGGGATGCTGAATCCCAAATGCAAAAATCGCACTCGCAAAGGGCCGGATTCTCAGAATCCGGCCCTTTGCGAGCCGATTTAGCCTTCATGAATAAGGCTGTAAGTTACCCCAGGATAATTTAGTTACCTACATTCAATTCATCTAAATAAGCAAAGTCAGTAGTGTAGGAAAGGCACTATACATTTACCCAACGAGGTAGCACTTACTAATTAGCCAGTAGAAATTACTTCCGTGGAGTAGAGGTATTGCACAAAACGGTGGCATCAGCTTGGATAAATATGCAGGGCAGGATTCATTCTGGCAGGATGCTCCTGTCACAAAAATTAAACCTGAACAGGAAGCACTTACAGATATAAATAAAGCAGGTGCCCGAGTTGAAGATCAAATTCAGTAACGCATTAATCAGCCCAAAAGGTTTGTGAGCATGGTCCGGGTTGGGTAGATGTGCTTTCTCCCCACATCTACAAACAAAAATGAGCTGTGATCCTTGATGGAGGTCTTTGCATCCATGAGTTTCTCGAAGGCAATCCCCATTTAGTTCCTGTGACCAGGAGGTTCTTTCTCCTCATCTGCTGCTCTGATCGCTCTCTGACCCTTTATAAACAAGAGGCATGTGAACTCGCATAGAATCCCCGCCCGTTTGGCCCCGTCTCACATACACTAGTGGTATGCAAAGTCTTCACGCCCTTTGCCCACTATGATGGACATCTGACCCAAGGGATGCCTTTCGGCATGATGGCAAAGTTACAGACACACATGCTCACTGGAGACTACTCTTCTGGCCCGCAGCTGTACTCTAGGAAAGGCACTACCCAATGAGGTAGCACTTACTGATTATGTGAAAACAAGGAGAGAGGTAGGGAGAGGTAGGTAACACTCTTATTCCCCGGTTATATCTGTTAAACAACAAAAGAGTGTTGTATGGTTATACAAGACCACACGTAGGTGCAAAAGGATAAGGAAACCGGCCTCACTTAGGTAGGTTAGGAAGGCCCTCACTCACCACCTAGTGATGACATGCTTCATCATTGGGCCCCACTAAAGAGGCGGAGTGCCTCTTTAGTGTGCTTCGACGCCAGATTTACTGCAGAGCAGGATTTGTGAGTCAGGGCGTGCAGTGAAAGTAAATTAAATAGTGGTGAAGGGTATATAAAAATGTCTCAGTGTAGCCAAAAAATGATTTATCGTATGGTCACTTAGGGCATATATTTAAAATTATGTGTTGGAAAGTAGTCCACAATTAATTGTGTGGTTATTTCCAAGAGTTATCGTCAGTCAACATGTTTCTGCCAATGAAACAGTGTAAAGTTACCAGGAATTCATCAGGACTATAGGATGTTCTAGACCCTGGCGGTATGGACGCGCTAAGGCCCACCCTTACCTAGGGGCGTGAAAGTGAAAAGGGTGAAAAAAAGTGCAAAAGGGAAAACAAATATCTTCCTTGTAACTCCTGGTTTAGGAGGCTTCTAAACATTAGGTTTCTGCACCTGTTAAAGAAAATGACAAAGACATACATGTAGAACAAGACACACAATTAGCGGTTGGTCTCAATCACACTAGTAGGTCTATGGTGCTCCATACATGGTTGGTAGACTGTGAGCGGCGCTATAAATGTACGTTTAACACCACCTTAGTCCCCGGGATAATACACACTAATTACTGGAATGTGCGCGGTGCTAAGAGTGAAATAAATGATATGGTAAAATGGGTATTTTAAAAAGGAAAAACAGTTTCCTGATAGCGATCAATGGATCACGTACTGAAAGGCGATCGCTATATATACAAAGTAAAAATGCCTCACTTTAAAGGTGTAATGAAGGGACACCATGGGTCACGGGAGGGGGGTGGAAGCGTATTTGGCACACCCTTCGTAAAGGAGAAAAATACAAGCAAAGAGTCAGAAACACTGACACATACAGAGATCGGTACTTAGCTTAGTGATATGCCGCCATGATGAGAGGCACCCAGGTCTCGTAATGAACTTACGCCCTTGATGCTAGGCACCCGCTGTGTACCTGCGAGAACCCTCTGACCGGACCCCGACGATGGAGAACGGGGCGGAGGAGCTGGTTATATGTGATTGTGAGCGTAGGGCTTGTGGCTTCCGGGGTCGCGGTTCGCAGGAGGGGGGCGGAGCCAAAGGGAGTCGGCCTACCAGAGCGGAGGTCACGTAACGTGGTTGGTGACATGGCCCCCGTCATGTAGATGTTTCCAAGGAAACCCGATCTGAGTGATTGAAAGTTGAAAACTTTATGCCGTGCTAAGCATCGCGCAAGTAATAGGGGTAGTTGCTCAGATGAGGACTCTCGTGTAAATACAGTGGAGTCACGTGAGTCATGTATTAGAGCTCTAAAAAATGAAAGCCTATGGGGTTGTAATTAGTTGGTTTAGTCTAGCCGATCCGAATTTCAAGGATCCGCATCTCGGAAAGAATACAACGGGTTAGCAGTCAGATGGCAGTAAGTCACAGAGGGCGGTGAGTCATAAAGGGCTCCACCAGTATGAATAAAGCCACAATTGATGACACGCTGGGTTACATGAACTGTCAAGGGTAACTCAGAGGGGAGCGAATCATCAAACCCAGGGAAGCAATCACAGTGAGAGGGTAGGGGGTTGATGACCCTGCTCCGCGATGGGGATAAAGGGCATTCTTGGGGCAATAGTCACAGGGTACTGTTTCAAAGTGTCTAGGGAGCCAGTTAACCGTGGATGTTTAGGCATAGTCTAGTGACTTCAAATGAAGGTTACTTTAGGACAGAGATCCAGGGGATGTCATCATTCAGTCCAATTAGGTGGGTCCTCAGTCTATAGACCCACCTTTGCTCTTTTTCAAACAGGCAACTGGTTATATTGTTACCAGTGTTCAGCTGCTCAATCACTGTCCACCCCATATCGTTGGTGGTGTGATTGTTCTCCAGAAAGTGTCTACTCAAAAGGTGTACCCCTACTCGGCAGCTACTTATTCCCCACCAGTGAGGAACCCAAGTAACACCGACCAATCGGATGAGGACTCATCTAATAGTAGCGGGTCTAGCAATGATTCCTACAAACAGGGACGGAGAAGAGGCAACAGGGGCAACCGCAATAAGAGAGGGGGACCAGGCAACTTCAACCAACAACCAAGATGGCCACTACCCCCCAAATGAGTGGAGCAGTACATCAGTTCCCTTTCCAACAACCTCCATTCCAATTGATGGGTTGGAACCCAGCATTCATGCAACCACCAGGTTTCCCCAATCAATACCAACAGCCTTTTTTAGAGAGAGGCCAGAGAGGAAGTGGGAAGAGGAGAGGGTCCAACCAGGTATCCTGGGAAGACGAAGATGCAGTAGGCAACCACACACGCAGCAAGAACCCCCAGCCGGGAACGAGCGGACTATAAGTCTCATTACCAACTTATCTGACAAAAGATTGACAGAGACTGAGACCAAGGTCCTTGAAAAGGGCTTAGGCTTAGTCCCCACCCCGCCCCGACAAATTTAAGCTCCACTGTGAGCTATCGACCTTTTTTAGGAAACTTAAGCTAAAAGCATTTTTTAAGGGTAAAGAAGACCCCAATGAAGCAATTCGAAAAGTGGATACAGGACTCAGATTGGATTCCACATTTAACCCTCCACCTCATACAGTCCCAGCATCCATTACAGCCTTTGAGCAGGCTGTCTTTCTCGACTTGGAAACCTGCAAGAATCCCACGACCTTTGGGAACTTCAGCACAGCAGAACACCATGCTCTACAAGGTCTCCAGAATGATCCGGACATAACTATAAAACCTGCGGATAAAGGCGGTGGCCTTGTGATCCAGAACACTGTGGATTACGAGAGGGCGTGCAAAGTCCTCCTCGGTGACAAAAAAAACGACATCCCCTTAACCAGGGACCCGACCGAGGACCTCCGAACACGAATCTCTAACCTTGTAAGAAGAGCCGAAGATAACGGATATCTATCCAAAAATTAGGCTTCAGTGCCTCTTCCTGGACGGAATCCTGTTTGGAAATCTGAGAGTATGTAATTCCCTATGTAATTCCCTTCAATGAATTGTGACATCTGTGCGAAAGCTGCTCTTTCTATCAGTTTGCCCAGGAAAGGTCTATTTATTCACAACACAAAATTCCCAAAATGATTCCAAATTTCCCTGGTGTAATGAAAAATATGTATTATAACAGTTCTTTCAATGGTATGCCATAACAGTTGTAACATAATGTCTAATATCTTTATTCAAGAATGCAATATCTACTCGTGTGATATCACATCAATGGAATAACATCTGTCATTGTGTCCTACCAATGAAAGCATGTACAGAGGTACCGGCATTTTTTCTCACTGTAACTGCTTCTCCTAGATTTACAAACATTTCATGCGGTATAGGACAGAAACATATTTTCTGCAGTGTGTTGGATCAAAGGAACACAGCAGAACAACACCTTATCTACTAAGATCTAGCTCAGTTCTTCCTCTTCCTCTGATGGTGCAATTTAGGCAGCCTTGGCATAAGTGAGTACAATGGTGTGAGTGTCATGTCTAGAATAGAATTTATACTGGAAAGGTATGTTTGTAAAGAGGTGCATATTCAACTGTTTCTCAATTGGGGGAGTGTAGTTTAATTCATCATAGATACAGGAATGTTGTTCTGGATCCTGGGTTTATAGATGACAAAGGTATGCTGCCTGGTCTGACGGTATTCTGCTTGAGGATGTGGTGGGATCCACCAGAGGTGGTGAGATTGTAAGCAAGATAGGCTTGGGTGCTGGTTGTAATGGCTTTCTAAATGATACAATTGGTTTTAATGATGGAGCGTGCCTACAACAGGAGCAGAGGGAGTTCCATCAGGATGGGATAATGTGATGATTTCTTCGTGCCATGGATGGGACATTTTGAGGATATTGTATGTCCTTAAAGGGGACTAAGAATAGTACGAGATGCTTTGGGGTAGGGGGCTACAAATATCCTGATGCAAAATAATGAGGCTTTGTTAGAAATTGGGGTCTCTAGTTGGCAGCGGTAGGTACCTTTGACCGAGTAGGGGCCCTTGCTTCTAGTCAGTGGAAAGGGGCTACACTCCTAAAATAACCACTGCTCACCCCCTTTGTAGCTTGGTACAAGCAGGCAGGCTTGTCTCAGAGGCAGTGTGTAAAGCATTTGTGAACACATACAGTAATACAATGAAAACACTACAAATAGACAGCACACCAGTTTAGAAAAATAAGTAATATTCATCTAGACCGAAAACAATACCAAACAACAATAATCCACAATACAATATCAAGAATACCACTTTCAAATGATAGAAATAGCTTAGTTCAATGTAGATGGTAAATGTGTCACTTTACTCGCAAAGTACCTTAGATGCGTTACGCAAAGCAAACAAAAAGGGTTGCAGGAAAGGTGATGCACCGCTCCTTACAATCAGGGGAGTGGATGCGTCTGTTCCTTACTGCTGCACAGGGGAGTTGGCATGCATCTTCCTTACTGCGTGGGGAGTTGATGCTTGGCTTCTTACCTCGTCCCATCCCCAGTACGATGCGACAAGATGGCTCTTCGATGCGATGTGACAATCTGGTGCGATAAGATGCCGTCTTTGATGCGATGCAACAACTTGGAAGCGATGTGTGCACACCCGACGGCCGTGCAGCGAACTCGTGCATTATTGAGCCGCGACAGGCCCTGCAACACGCTTCTCTGGTGATGTAACGGTAACCTCTGCGGCGGTGACGTGCTTCTCTGGCAATGTAACACGCTGCTTCGGGATGCATCAGTAAACAGCTGTGACAGCGATACACCTTTTCCTCGTTGCGTCATGCTTCCATCTCCAGCGACACACAATCTCTAGAGGTCCCAAAAACAGCAGCAGGCACCTCTCTGCAGGTAGAATCCCCAGCAAGGAAATTCAGGGGAGCTGGTGGTGAAGTCTTTGTATCCCTGAGACTTCAGAACAGGAGGCAAGATCAGCTTCAAGCCCTTGGAGATCTTCCTCAAGATGATAAAGTACACACAAAGTTCCTCTTCTCCTTTCCTTGGCAATAAGTAACCATGGCAGGCCAAACCCCAAACAGCGTAGGGGCAGTCTCCTCCTTCAGCTTTCTTGGTTTCTCTCCTCGGCAAAGGTTTGTCTTGATTCCCAGAAGTGATCCAAAGTTCTGGGGTATGGGCCCCTATTTTATACACACAATTTGTTTGTTCTCTGAAGGCAGAGAGTGTTTGTACCCAGCCCAAACCAGTTCTGTCCTCCCTGGTTCAGCTTCCTGGCAGGAGGTGGAGACAGCATTGTTGGAAGCAGACCTGGTCCAGGGAGCTGAAAATAAATCTCCTCCCCCTACTCTCTATTCAATGTAGGCTCAGGCAAGTGAAAGGAAGTCTCCTCCCCCTACTCTCTGTTCAGCCCAGGTCGTATTCAGCCCAGCCCTGACTCATCAGACTGCTGGTGCCAAAGCCCTCTCCAGCCCCCTGTCACTAACAAACCAGACATGTAATACACAAACCTAGCAGAGGCATACTGGATGGTTAGGCAAGAAAATACTTACTTTCTAAAAGTGGTATTTTCAGACACAGAATGTAAAAATCACCCACACTAAAAGATGTATTTCAACATTCTGAGTTCAGGCATGCTAAACTTGTTTCTCTAACTTGTTCCCTGGGTCAGTTAGCATTATAAGATTTTATCATCAAACTGCTCATTCTGGCCTATGGGAACAGATAGCCTTGCAATAGTGAAAAACGAAATTGGCTGTAATTCACTATCAGGACATACCACACATACCAGGGCATGTCCTACCTTTCACATACAAAGCACCCTGCCCATAGGTGTACTGTGGTCCTACCTTAGGAGTGACTAACTTGTAGAAAAGGGAAGGTTTAGGGACTGGCAAGTGGGTGCACTTGCAAGTCGACATGGCAGTCCCAGACTGTACACAGATTCTGCAATGGCAGGCCTGAGCCATATTTTACAAGCTGCTTCTGTGGGTGGCACAATCAGTGCTGCAAGCCCACCAGCAACGTTTGATTGACAGGCCTGGGAACTCATGGTGCACTGTACTAGGGTCTGACAAGTAATTCAAATAAGCAAATCATGGAGTCACTAATCTTTTACAGCAGTTTATAACAGGGAGCACTTGCACTTTGGCACTGAACAACAGTGGCAAAGTGCCCAAAGCATCTAGGCCCGCAAAAGATAGCAAAAACATAGAAGGCAAAAGCGAAACATTGGAAGGGTGACTCACGCCAATGGTGCCAGGTCTAACAGGCTTCAACAGCTATTCCTATGTCACTTTCTGGAAGAAATTATTTCATTTTCCTTTGGAAGAGAGAGGTGGTAGAAGGTCATCTTTGCTTTTTTCTATGTGTTCTTTTAGGGTGAGGTTGGTGTCCAAAGTGAATCCAAGTGACATTGCATTTGGTGAAAGTCGGGGCTCAAAACCATCAAGGTTCTTGTTAATCATCCATGTTTTACAGCTACGTCCTACTTGTTGTTTTTGGCAAATAACAGGAATTCAATTTTGGTAAGACTGACCTTCTTGTAGGCACTGAACAGTCAGGTCAGGATGAGGTGCAGGAAGTGTTGAGGTGCGGAATGTCTGGAGCAGAGAAGGACTTGAACTAGAGTTGTGTACTGTTGGGATAGTGGTTAAATTGATTCTGGTATCTATGAATAGAGCACAAAGAGGTTCCATATAGAAGATGTAGATGAGATGGGACAGTATGGAACCCTGGGGGGCTCCATAGGAGGTAGAGTTTTTTTGAGACCTGGAGATGCCTATGCGAATGAAGATCCAGTGAAGAACATTGCAAATGAATCCCACTCCAGGCTCTTAAGTATAGACGAGGATTAGATGATCGATAGTGTCAAAAGCAGCAGAAACATTCAGCATTATCACGAGGAAGGGTTCATCTTCCTCTGTCCGAAGAGCATTATCTACTATGTGTAATGTAGTTCTCTACATGCTACAACATGATCTGACACCTGAGAGGTAGTTGTTCAGAAGATGATTAGCACTGACATGATTTTAGAGTTGAGCTTAGGTTGCATTTTCAGTGATCTTGGTGATCTTGCCAATACCGATATGTGAATTGAGATGCAGCCCTCCTGCACAAATATGGTCTGCAGGTTCTGAGGGATATTTGACCACTAAATTAAAGGTGCAACATCAAGTTGGACTTCCCTGGAACATGACACACCACCTGTCAATTTGGTACGATAGTTATTGAAGAAATCAGTGGGAATACAAAGAGAATGTTGATTCAGCTAAGACTGATGCACATATTACCTTGCATACGGAATAACCTGATTTGGAGACTAAACTATTCTGCCAAATGTTTTAAAATATCCATACATCTTTATTCTGGAAAACATGATGCGATAACTGCCCATCTTACAGGTTTTTGATCCAAAGTAAATGTATGATTCCTAATGAATGGTAAAGATCTCTATGAAAGTAGGTTCTAGAACTTTCAACAGTGTGCTGTCATAGAGCTTAAGAGATAAATACAACTTATTGTCAACACTTCAGTTTAGCAAACTGTGGGCCATATTTAGCATGAAGTTGTACAGTCCCTACGTCATGCAAAGAGGCACACAAAACTAATGCAGATCCTAGAATGACATTTAACAAGCCACGCAAGCCCACCTTGCATGGCCCTATGTCGGTTGGTAAATGTGAAGTGATACAAGGCAGTGCAAGTCACTGCTCTGCATTACTCTGCCCCAGGGAAGCATTCCTAAGGTGGAGCTTGGGGTTTCCCACGCACCCTCCCATGGATTTAAGCACATACCCAGATTTACCATTAGTTTCTCCTTCTTTTTGTCCTCCTATGTGTATTGCTTACTGTAGGAAAAATAGAATGAGGAAAAAGCATGAGGAATATTTTGTGCAGGAAGTGTCTCTTCCTGCACAAACACAATCCTGCCTATAGCACAAGCACCCTTGCATCATGGTGCAAGGAGCTTGCGTTGGCACTAAGCAGCTGTTTACTCAAGGCAGAGAGCAGGAATACACCCTATCTATTTGGTATATGAATTCCATAGAAATGACCTTGAGCACATGGGATGTGCACATTGCCTGTTTGAGGGGCTCAAAGGCTTTCTGGCAGGCCTCCATTCAGATCACCATCTCGGGCTGCTTCTTAGAAGTCAGCTCAGTCAAGGGGATACCAAGGGTGCCATACAGCTTGTAAAACCTCATGTAATATCCTGTGAGGCCCAGAAAGGCCCTCACTTTAATCTGAGTTTTTGGGGGGTTCCTGGGCAAGAAAAGTTTCTCTTTTGGCCTGGAGGGGCTGCACCTTACCCCATACCCACAAGGTGTTTGAAGTGCAACACAGACTACTGCCCTATCTGGAATTCACTGACCTTGATAGTCAGGCCTATGTGTTGCAGGACCTGAAGCACTCCCTGCAGGTGAAAGAGGTGGTCCTCCCAACTGCTAATGGAGATAGCCATGCCAACAAAATAATCAGTACTGAAGGCCTCCCTCCTAGCCAAGATCTGGTTTGCCAGCCTTTAGAAAGTGGAAAGGGGATTTTTGCTGCCCAAAGTGCAAATGTAAGTGGCCCTCTGGAGTGGAAAAGGATTTAACCCCTTCAGTTAGGGCAATTGGCCAGTACCCTGAAGTTATAATAAAGATACTCAGAAACCCGGCCGCCTCTAATCTGTCAATGAGCTCATCAGCTCTGGGGAGGGGATGAACATCAGTCTTGGTGACTTAGTTGAGCCCCCTATAGTCCATGCAGAACTGGAGTTTTGAGGCAATGACCCATGGGGCAGATTTGGTACCCACACCACTGGGCTGGACAAGGGACCACTGGAGAGTTTCATCACCCCTAATTTCAACTTAAGAAACCTCCTCTTTGATATTCTCCCAATAACTGGTGATAGTCCCTCTGCTGTTCTTTGGTCAGGGTAGAGGAGAGATTGACACACTCCACTGATCCATAATTCTCTTTTGATGACAGGAGGTGAGGGAGAGGATCACTCTCTTCCTCCTCCTCGTCATCTGTCGCCAGCAGGTTGGTGACACCAGACCACTCACAGTGTGTTTAAGGCAGTTGATATGAAGTACCCTTAAGGGGTGTTTTGTGGCCTTAAGGTCCACCAGGTAGGTGCCCTCCATCTCTGAATGATCTCATATGACCAACCCCAAGGGTCATGGACGGCCCTGGGCTCCACAGGCTCTATTACCCACAGTTTGTGCCCAGGCTGATATTCCTAAGAGGTAGCCATCTGTTGTATCAATGCTTCAAAACTTCCTGTGTAGTCTCATGGGGGCATATTACAAAGGCAGGCGAAAAGAAATTATCGCCGCTTTTGCGGCCGTTTTCGGCCGCAAAGCGGCGATGATTTAATTGCCCTATTAGCAAGCTGTCGCTAACATCAGTTAGCGACAGCTTTTAGGTGATAGGGAGCGGTTTGGGGCCCGCTTTGCATGTCAGCGATATTTATCGCTAACGACATGCAAAGTGGTTAGCCTGTTAGCGACTGAAAGCAGTCGCTAACATCGCTATCGCCTATTATCAACACAGGCGAGCGACAAATAAATTCTGGGCTACGCGCGAATATCGCTGAAAACTAACTCCTGCTCAGACCAGTTCTTAGCCTGTATATCCAATGGGAGGTGGATATTCAGGCTAAGTCCCTATTAATGATAATGCCTGAATATCTCTGGATTCCCAGCAATATTTACGCATTTCGCCGCTATCGCCGGAAATGTTATTGCTTTGGAGATAAACGTTGCTAATAGCACGTTATCTCTGCGATAAAATCCGGTGATGCGCGGCTATAAAAAAATGTTGCTAAACTTATTTAGCGATAAATATCACTAGTTGTTGATAATATGCCCCATGTTCTCAAAGCCTTTACTCCAGTACTTGGCCATCTGGTTCCTAAGAACTAGCATGTAGGAAACCACATCGTGGGGAAGGGGTTTCTTGGGAGCTTGCTACCAAATCTCTAACAGGGTGTCCATACAGAAGTTCAAAGGGTCTAAATTCAACCCCCTTCTGTGGCACCTCCCTGTCGTCAAAGAGCAAGCATAGTAGGAGGATGTCCCTCTTCTGCCTCATGTGCTCAGGTAGGCCCTTAATCATTCCTTTTAGGGTCTTGTTATATCTTTCAACAAGTCTAATTGCATGTGGATGGTAGTGAGCGGAGAACTTGTAAGTTACTCCACACTCCTTCCACATTGACTACATGCATGCAGACATGAAATTGACACCCCTGTCAGACACTGCTTGTTTAGGGAAACCCATTCTGGTGAGAAAAAAACATAAAAGCCCTAGCCTTTGCAGGTTTAGTTACAGTCCTCATAGCTATGGCCTATGGGTATCTAGTGACATGGTCCACCAAGACTGGGGTAAACCAGTTGCCTAAGGCTGTTTTGGGGTCCAAGGTTCCTACAATGTCAATGCCTGCCCTTTCAAAGGGGGTGCTAATGGCAGGTTAATGGTTTCACTGAAGTTTCAGTTATTTCTCTGTTTTCGCACTGGCCTACAAGGTTAGGCAACTCCAACAGAATTCATGTGAGAAGATCCTTTTCTGAGGCCAATAGAAGTGGGAGACAAGCCTAGGAAAAGTCTTTTCCTGCCCTAGATGTTCTGGCAGGTTATCTAATGTGCCAGCACCAGTAGGAAGTCATACAGAATTGAGGGACTACCAATACACATGTTGTTCAATGCCAGATGCTTTAGGCTGACTTTTTTTCAGGAGGTCCCTCTCCCAGTATATCCGGTGATCTCTAGAGGTATCACCAGCTGCCTGGGATGCAGCTTGCCGCCTCATGACCTCGGGTGTTTTGCCTATCAGGACTCCTCCTTGGGGGGGGGTCCTTCTGCTTGCCACCCAGCAAGTTCAGGTAGGTCATCAAGCGATACAATGTCTATGGGTTGGTGAAGTTTTTATTTCTGCTGGCGGAAGTGGAGGAATTGAGTAATTCCGAGTTACTCTTGTAATGCAGAACTACTAATACTTTTTGCCGCTCTGCTTCACTTGCAGAATGAGCTCTAGTGAAAATATCTTAATACTATGAACTTCATGATTAAGAGACAGACTAATGGCCCCAAGTGTCCCAAACAGACTTCGTCACCATGGAAACAAACATCACTTCTGGCTTCGGTGCAGCTTTCAATTGTGTCATCCAAACACAGATATTTTTTATATATACTTCAGAGTGCGACTGTGCAAGAGGTGGTAGTATGCAAGTTGGTATTGAGGAGAGCGAAGTGTGTCTATTTCTATTCCTGAGTAAGAATTCTTTATTTCTCACTCATAGTAATAAGTTATCTTCAGTGCTCCCGACAACAGATAGACCCTATTAAATATTCCCTTAGCACTTGTAATTTCCTTCCTTGTGTCTGGGCTATTTTATTCACTGTTTCTTAGCAGCAGTGACTGCTCATCTCTCTGACTGATAACTATTTTCATGTAAGTCCATGAATCTATGACACGGGCAGCCCAGTCAGGGCGACTGCTGTCTACATATTCTGCTCCTCCTTCACATTCCATCTGAGCCTTATGAATGTATAAAAATGCTTGGACATGTATAGCAGGAAGAATAACATATGAGAGCACCCGTGTTGCAGTGCCAGAAGGGGAAGGTGGTGCACAGCAGGAAGCGAAGAGTCAGCGGACAATGCAAATGCACCCCGAACACCGATGTGCATCTGTCATTGTGCTATGCCAGAGCTCCATTTATCGGCCATCATGAATGACATCAAAGAGAATGGCACATCCAGAGAGACACACATGTATTTCCGTTACTTATGTTGCACTATATTTTCATAGAATCAGAAGTCCATTACTCTGGGGACAATTTAGTTTCCATGAAAAATGTAAATAGTTTCTGTGGAGGTAGTGGCATGAAATTTAATTTGTTTCTCATTTGCTACAGCAGGTAAGAAAAGGTGAAAGAATTGATGTCTGATGGCCTGAAATTGGCACTGTCCTCTGCTTAATCCCTTAAAGGCTTGTAGGCTTATGTTATTATCGAGCATGACTTGCCTTCTGACCCAGAGCCTCACCTTGGCTCACTTTCAGGTGGGAATGGCAACCCTAATCCACCATACAGAAAACTGACGGGGAGGCTTCCAATCACCATGAAAGCAACATATCCGTAAAGTAACGTTTCCATCGATTGCAGTCTATGTGCTTTATGGCTTCATTTTACCGTAGTTGAGAATTAGCGAGAAGATTAGCAAGTCTTAACACTTCCCCTTGATATGCACACTAAGCACCCTCATTTGCCACGATTGAATGTTGCACACTTATTTAGTTACACAGGGATCCCATAACATTTTATTTGGAGATAACTTGGTAAATATTTGGCACAGAAAAATTTGAATACAGCAGTCGAGCTTACCTTGAATGCGCAACCCTTTGGCCTGCATGTGGGACAAGCAATATTTATCCTGATCACTTTCAATTTTGGATGGCTGAAAGATGGCATTCACTAAATTGTATTTAAGCCTCATAAGAAAGCTGTTCATCTGCAGAAATCTGTGGCAGATAAAGAATTTTGGGCCATATGTATCAAGCAAAATTGCAATCGCAAACGCAGAAATTTGCTAAATGGTATGTAGGAAGTCAAATCTGCTTGCAAAATAAGGAATCGCAAAATTTGTGATTCCATATTTTGGGCTTGCATTTAAGGAATCACAAATTTTGCGATTCCTTAAATGCAATGTAAGAAGCACCAAAATAGTGCAATTTGGTCTTAAGGAGTCGCAAATTACCACCAACTTCAAGTTGGTGGTAATTTGCGATTTCTTTGAAAAATGCACTTTTTTGCATTTTTCAAAGTGCAAAGTGAAGCACATACATGCCCTTAGGGCATGTATGTGCGCCACATATGCACCCATGCTTATTTCAGGGGTGCAACAGGTTGTACTTTTGACACCCTTGCACCCTTGAAATTGCATTCTCAATTTGCGATTCTCTAATTGCTAATTGCAAATTGAGAATGTCTTCCCATTCATTCCTATGGGCCTCTGGGCCCATAGGAATGAATGGTGAGGTCTTCCTTAATTGCGAATTGCAATTAAGGAATATGAAGTATTCGCAAAATGTATTGCAAATCCTACATACATAGCATTTTGCGATTCTCAAATAGCGATTCGCAAAAAATTGCTATTTTAGAATTGCAAACAAGGATTTTGATACATATGGCTCAACGTATTTCATTTTGTCTGACTGTGAATTTTTGAAAATGTACTTCCCACAGCAAATGAACGGATATCCTGAGGAAACGGCAACAATTCAATAACAGGCCCAACTGGTGGGCTTTCTAGAGTGTAAGCGACTACTTCAGCAGCAATTGAAAACACTAACTAAGCCAGTAACTAGGCCTTGGCGTAATATTCTGCTAACAGAGTGGGTGCATTTTTCCCACTCCATGGTCGCCGCAGAGTGGAGTTTTTTCTCAGTTGCTTTCGCCAACATTAAGTTGGTGAGCTCAAGCGCGAACCTCTTACTGCCGACCCTCTCCTGGCGAGATTTCTCAATATTGGTGGTTGCAGATGGTTGCTACCGTTCACGTTGAGAAACCTTTAGTTTGCGTTGAGGATGCTGCTTCTCTAGTAGAACATCTACAAGAGCAGCAGAAAAAAGCAGCACTCTCTTATTCTGCACATGGTGCTGTCTCACTGATTTTACAGCGTGGGACAAACACCCAGTGCTGAAAATCAGTGTGAACAGCACAACGTAACCCACTCCACCACTTGTGGGACTCCGCGTAGCGCCTCAGAGTTTTTGGAACTCCTCGAACTCTGCCCAGGCCTACTGATAATGCACAAGCTAAATGCAAGTGAAAAGAGTGAGGAGCTATTGTAACCACCCCTTGATACTGCCATAACTGTAATTACTACTGCAATGGATGGAACTCCAGGTAATTACGTAAAGTTTTCACGTAACTCTGCAGAATTTCATGCAAATTTACGCAGAGAAAAATTCAATGAATTCCTCACATCCCTAGCATTGTCCTCCCCTGTGGGCTATAGACATTCAGGGGCTGGTTTTCCATGGCTCTTGCCCTTCCCTCCTTCCTCAGCTGTCTGGGCAATTTTTCAATCCAGGCTCTAGAACTACTTGACTCCTCTCCTGGGCAACCATGGACCTGTGGAGGTACACAGTCCCTCTAAGAGAACCCTAATCTTCTTAGATATGACTTGAGCTCCACTTACTTCCAGGCAGTGTTCTCTAGATCATTCCCTAAAAGACAGTATCTCTTTAAATACTTTAGACCCCCACATCAAAGGGAATCAGAGACACAGGGTAGGGGCTCTCCTGTTTGTTTGCTACTAAAACCTTATGGAACGTATTTGGAATCACTTGCTCCGAGGACACCAGATGACACCTGACAGTAGTCATACTGGTGTCTGTGTCCCTCGGAGCCTCAACCCTCTGACCATTGATGATGACCTATTGCCTGTACTTGAAAGTACTGGAAGGTATGTGTACTTTGGTCACAATCTCCTTGTCACCCAGAGACTTTAGGGTAACCTCCCTGACCTCCCCCACTCTATCTTGGATCATCTTCTCAAAAAGTACTATGCTAAGCAACCCCAGGGTCTGCCTACCTCTGAGGAGCTGTGCCTGCTTGGGGCACTTGATACCACCCTTGGTGTTTCCATACCCATAACATTTATAGCACTTGGGGACAAACTTGTCATTGTTCTTATCAAGGAAGTCTTTTTCTGGTGGCCAGATTGGGATTAGGCCCCTTTTTCATGAGAACTGTTTTGGGGGCATTGAGCGAACTCTTTCATAATAATAATAATAATAATAACGATAATAATATTAAATGTATAAAAGCACAACAGCGACGTCAAACAGAGGTGTACCAGCGCTAACGTAGGCAAGCAGGAAAGAATGCCTGAAGTCTAGCTCTGGCTGAATAGCCAAGTCTTCAGCGCTTTCCTTAACTCCAATTCAGATTGAATTAGGGGAAGTTTAACCAGAAGGGAGTTTCATAATCTGGTCGTAACTACCGTAAAAGATCTGCCCCCATGCGTGCCTTCACATATCAAGGTACGCAAAGCAGATTCTGTGAGTTCGATCTTGAAGAGTGTTTGGGTTGATACGTGTAGATTTGTATGGCAATGCAGCTGGGACAGAGGCCTCTCAGAGCCCTTAACCCTACTGTCAGGGCCTTGAATTCTGTCAGTTTTGCTTCAGGTAGCAAGTGAAGCTGTTTAATGTGCAGAGAGATGTGTTGTCTAAAAGGTGCTCTTCTGATCAATCTCACAGCCGCATTTTGCACCAACTGCAAACTCTTAATGAGATATGCAGGCAGCCTCAGGTAGAGACTATTGGCATAGTCCAACCTCAATGTCACTGATGCATGAACAAGGGATCTGCGGCAACTCTCTGGTAATAAGTGTAGAAATTTTATAAGGCTTCCCAGTATACCAAAGCAAGAGGATGCAATGAGAACGTCAAGTAGGATTCCCATTTTTCACCCAGGTTTTTTGCCCTAGTTGAGGGGCAGGGGGAGACCAATTTCCTCTGCCACCATAGTCCAGCTAATGGGGGGCTTGCCTTGCAAAAAAACAGGACCTCAGTTTTCTCCACGTTAAGCTTTCATGTATTGTTGTTCATCCAGCTGGGAATGTCCCTCGGGCATCCCTTAAATCTGGCGAAAGTGTTAACTGAGAGGTCCTTGAAGGAGAATACCAGCTGGGTGTCACACGCAGAGAAAATAGCTTTTATTTCACATTTGGCAATTAGCAGGAAGAGGGGAGCCAGATATACGCAAAAGAGTAAAGAGCTCAATGCCGATCCCTGTGGTAACCCACACCGTAAAGGCTTGGCTTCTGACTTAAAAGGGTGAAGAGCGACCCCTTGCATGTGATCACTAAGATAGGACTTTCTTGTTTCTGTCCCTCCCCTTTTTCTTCTGGTGGGAACCCTGACCACCCTTTTGGGGGTCTCCGGAGATGTCATTTGGACAGTTTGGTGCTGCGCCGGAGGTCCACCTCCTCAGCAAGTTTCCTGGGGTCAGTCAGCTTGTCTACCAGATTTTGGGGCAGCTCTGTGAATCAGGAACAAGCATGCGCTCCCTCAGAATCAGGTTATACAGCCCAGCAACATCATTCCCTTTCTGCCCTTCATCCAGCCCTTTAGCGCCTTGTTGTTATAATCTAAGCAGTCCACCCAGGCCTGGTTGGCAACTGTCCCTCAGGGGTTAGCCACAATTTGGAAAGAAAAATGGTCTTCATAGGGGCATACTTGGTCAGGACCTCTACCTTAAGTGTTAGGAGTATGTCCCGTGCCATCACAGGAATGTACCTCCACAAGCCATCTGCCTAGTACTCTGCTAGGACTTTGTGTTCTCTCAGAGCTACTTCATATACTGAGAACCATTCATCAATATCATCTCCGACCACACAGCCAGGCACCAGATCCTTGGGTATGTGGACCCTCACCTCTACAGTGGGCCCTGTTAGTGTGCAGCCAATATTATTGGTGGACTCCACTTGCTAGTCCAGCTCCCCAAGAATGGGCTCATAGGCAATTCTCCTCTCTTCCATTCTTAGCTTTGGCCATCCCCAGTTTGAGTTTCCTCTCCTCTCCTCTCTCCTCTCCTCCAGCTCTTCTAGAGTCAGTCTCCTGGTAGGCACACTGCTCCCTACTCAATCTCAGGCATCCTGGTCATCTGATGGTGTTGTGGTAGGTTCACCCGGCAGCTCAGGACTCTGGGCTGGCTCCTCTTTCTCCTCATCTTCTGTTTGTGCTCTGTCCTCATTGTCCTCACCATCATTTCTGTTTTGAGGCAGACTGCCATCTCTGCACCTCCTCAAAAGACTTGAGAGCTTCTTGCACACCCAGTGTGGTAGCCCTCTTGTCTTCTTTCAGTCCCTCATGCAGAGTTGCAGAAGCTCACTCCTGCTGAGTTCATGAAAGTTGCACATCTCCATGGTGCTACAAGAAAATTAGGGCACTGAAATCTAGAAAAGGGAGAAAATATGGAAAACTACAGAAGAATAAAAAAAAGGGTTATGCTGTTGTCAAATTATTTAACTGTATGTTTTGTGTAACACAAATCACTGACACTGCACAAATACAAGCTTTGATCCCACAGCTGCCACCAATGTGAGAAATTGGGTTGTTGGTTGACAGGGGTATGCGCCCTGGTCAAGCAATCCCTTGCAAGGTGAACCTCACAAAGTCTATAATGTTACCTCTGCTTAACCCTGTGGATCTCAGTACCAAAGGAGGTCAGGCTTAACTTAGAGGAAATGAGTAAAGTATTTATTCAGCACACAAACAGTAAAAAAGTCATACGTTTTTTGGCAAAACACACACAAGTCTAAGATCAAAACAGCAACATGTAGTCAAGCAAGACTGGTTCATAGTTGAAAAATATGTGAACTATGATGAAGCGTGGTTCAGATACAATAAGTGGATTGGGCCCAGTAAGCACTTACCTTTAGAATCAAAAGAAATTATAAGAAGCTAAAGTTCAGTGGGGCAAGGCTGCCCGAGTTGTTTTAGGAGGAAGCATTATTTTCGAACTGACTTGGGTCCAAAGATGTTTACGTTTGGACTTAGCCATTAAAATAGAATTCAAAATCTCTAGCAGGAGGAGGCAGATGTCTGTGTCTAAAACATTTCCATGAGGTCGGACACTTGTTTGGCAAGGACCAATGAAAATTATTTGCTGCTGCTGAGAAGAACATAGCCGAGAAGGCACAAAGTCAATCAGACCGACGATGCACCTGAGGTGGTTGGTCCTAGTCTACTACCAGTTTTCAATGCTGTTTTGGCCACAATTTACTAGGACCTCAGCTTTGTGTTTTGGCCATTTGGACACCTTCAGCATAACAACCAAGAGTCCTCGACTGGTGGGACACCTCTTGGAGGTTCATGACTAACTCAGGCTGGGTCCAGGTGTGGGATCAACATGGAGAGAGCTTTTTGTATCTCTGCGGCTCTGAATAGTAGGACAGCAAGTTAGCGCTTGAAGTAAATCAAATAGTCCTGGGTTTAGGTGAAAATGCAGGGCTCAACAGCAGAACTATTCTCTGAGTTATTAAGGCAGGCTCCAGATAGGAAAGCAGCCCTTACAGGTACAAGATCAGTTTTTCAGAGTGTACAGCCAGTGGTAGCAGCAGGAAGTCTTCTAAAAGTCCTTCCATAGGTCCAGTAGTGAACTGAAGAGTGGGTCTGAAGGGCAGATTTTTATACCCTTGTGTCCTTCTTCTGGAAGATGGGAGAAGCTTTTAGAAATGTTTAGTGAAGTGACAGGAATTTCCTAACTACCCTGCCATGGTTCCAATCTGGCTGCAGTGATATTGTGAGGTATTTAGGGACCTTTGTGTGAAGGCAGTGCAAACCCTATTCAGTTGCAGTGGGGCTGTGCTCAACTACACCCCCATCCTGACAGCAGATGGCCCATTGAGTTACACCTAAGCCTTCTATTGTGGGACTGTCCGGGAGTTATTCAAAAAGTCTACCTTTCAGCTTCACTCAGTCATGTGACCAAAAAGCTAAGGGCAGGAAAATGCTTACTTTCTAAAAGTGCAATTTTCAAAATAGTAATGAAAAATCACACCTTATGATTAAAGAGGGTTTATCTTTACAATGTTATAGATAGAAAATATGGTATAAGCACCTGCTCCCAATTAGGAGTTTCAGTTTATTTAAAAGAAATAAGGAAACCCCAATGTTATCCTATGAGAGGGGTAGGCCTCACAGTACTGAAAAATATGTCCAACTTTTTAATTATACAGCACCCTACCCTATGGCCTACTGAAGGTCTATCTTTGGAAATCATTATATGTAATAATGGGGGGGTGGTAGGGCTGGCAAGGGAGTTTAAATGCAAAATATACATGCAGTTTAAAACTGCATTCAAGCTGCAGTGGAATTTCTAAGGCATTTTTTAAGGTGCTGCTTCAGTGGGTGGCATAATACGTTCTGAAGGCCCACTGGTAGCATTTAATTTACAGGCCCTGGGTTTATGGTATACCACCCTAAAAGTCACTAATACGCAAATTAAATATGCCAATCAGGTGCAAGTCAATCAAACCATGTTTAGGGGAGGAAGCAGTAACATCTTAGCATTGGTTAGCAGCAGTAAAGTGGATAGAGTCTTAAGGCCCACACAAATGAATTCCTTCACCAAAAAAGGAGGTAAGCTTGGGGGAGGTAAGGGGGGGTTTATTTGGGGGAAGACCACCCCAAGGGTGACAAGTCTAACAGTAAGGTATTCTGCTAATGAATGCTAGACTACATCTTGAGAATCCTAAATGTAGACCTTTTTTTACACATGACCATGGGAACAGTCAATTACTGTGATGATAAAGTGAGCATGCCAATCACCTACAGCACTATCAAGTTTGTCCTCATTAAACTGAATGATGCTCACTCTGTTACAACAGATATACAGAAACTGATTTGCAGGAACAGGAAACTAATTTATGTTCATTTCTAAAATGCAGATCAGTTATTTTTCAACAAGCACAATTCTGAGTGACAGGAGTCAGTTTCCTTCTTTTTTCCGCACTATACCCAGTGATGACTTCCAATCCCATGGTCTAGCCCAGCTCGTGGTACATTTTGGGTGGACCTGGGTTGGCCTTTTGGCTCTGGACAATGACTATGGGCAACAAGGCATCCAAATACCTCAGGCAGAGCTTGCACAGACTGAGGTGTGCGTTGCTTTCTCTGAGAAAATCGTTACAAGTGCAGCCAACAAGAATGCTTATTATATAGTTCAAGTTATAAAACGTTCCACTGCAAAAGCCATAGTTGTTTTTTCTAATGATGCAAATCTTATCCCTATAATGGAGGAGATATTGAGACAAAATGTGAGCAGGATTATCTGGATTGCCAGTGAGGCATGGTCAACATCTACTCTCCTTTCACACAAGAAATATTCTGGAATCCTCGCTGGCACTGTTGGGTTTGCAATCCACAGTAGAGAAATGCCAGGCTTTCAAGAACATTTAAACCAGATCCATCCTTCAGGGACTTCAGATGATGTATTCCTCAAACAGTTCTGGGAAGATGCTTTTGACTGCAGGTGGTTAGATCATAAAAAAGCCTTGATGCCGTGGGTAAATCAAACTCAACTCTGCACAGGAAGTGAAAATCTGGACAGCCTTGATATTAGCTACAATGATATAGAACAATTGAGAATAGCGTACAATGTCTATATTGCTGTTTATGTCATTGCACATGCTTTAAATGACATGTATTCCTGCAAAAACGGGACAGGACACTTCCCAGGTCAACGCTGTGCCAACATCATCAATTTCCATCCATGGCAGGTGAGCACCTTTACTTCAATTGAATTAATAATATGTTAATGGCTCTTGATAATGCAGAATGGATTTTGTTTTAAGCTGGTGATCCACAGTTTCTGTGTGCCATTGGGGGATGTTGAAATGTTTTATTGAACGATAAAGTAAAGTATAGTCTAGAAGGCCACTTGTCTCTTTGTACTGTATCTTGGGTTAGATCCATGCAGTTGTTACCCTTCCTATTTAAAATCTCACCCATGATGCAATGCTCTGTATGTTCCTATTACAAAACACATCAGCTGCTGAGCTCTCCCTTTTCACTCTCACATATCAGGATAAATAAGCAGAGCAAACCCTCCTTTTAATTTTTAATTAATCTGCGATGGTTATGTGCTACGTCCAAGTAACAGCAGTAAATTGCTGCATCAGTCTTTCTTTCTTATAACATTAGAACCTTTTACTAATATATGTTTTCATATATTTGTGTTTTCTAACAGCTCTGGTTTTTTTTTAAAGAGAGTTCATCAATATATGGAGTCACTTCTCAATATTTCAAACAATACCTCAGAGGTCTGACTAGAGAACATGGTGTCCGCTTCAAATTATTTTGCATTATTTAATTAGGATATGGATGGTATCGGCATATCTATGGTACTGGAACTTAAGGAGAATGCCTTAAATATCACAAAACTGATGTATAAGTCTAGCATTCATATTGGACTGCTCTATATGCGGTATACCCTGTACCAATTTAACTATAATTGGCCTGTTTAGACCTGACAGCCAAGCTTTTGCCTCTTCCATTTTATTTTCCTTTTGTTTGCCGATAATAAAACTGTGCACACTTTACCACTGCTGACTAGTGCTAAAGTGCTCGTGCACTCTCCCCTAAACATGGTAATATTGGTTTATCCCCTATATCATATTTAATTTACTTTTAGATCTCTAGTAAAGTGGTAGCACATTTACAAATGGCCTGTAAATATATGCTACTAGTGTGCCCTTTAACCATATCTTAGGCCTGCCATTGCATTTACACTGCCCTGTAGATATAGCAAAAAAATTATTTTGCTAGATCCATCTAGTGTAATATTCAGAGAACAATTCAATAATGGCAAACGTAATGTACTTTTCAATATTAGAACCAATACTCTGGTAAGAGGGAGGAAAAAATAATCATACTTAGTAAAAAAAAAAAAAGAAGACACCTTCAAGAAAAATGCATAGGGAAATACAAGTGTGAATAAAACTGATATAATTCTGAAATGGTATAGAACCTGTAATGGAGATGATGAACCAGAAACAAAAAAGGCAAATTAAAAACAAATGGGATACAGACACACAGCTGAAACTGGACAAAATGTCCTGGTCAAATAAAAAATATGAGCGGGAGGTAGAGGGAAAAGAAAACAGAGTAAGGATGAAGAGGGTACCCAGAGGAGAAACGTGAGGACACAAGCAATTTAGGGATATGGACAACAAGCATGACAAACAGAAGACCACTGTAGGCATGGAGATTGATATCTTTTTACATATATCTTTTTTTAATCCAGCCCAGATAATGCCCCAGAAAGTTTGAACTAACTTGAACCAGACAGATATACAGGCTGTGAACTATATATCCCCCACAATTTACCAGACGTACATGTATATTAGAACATTATCATTCCTTTCAGAGACTACAGGATTATGTTAGTGAACTCAAGCACTATTTGCTTCCATAGGTGAACACACAAAATAAGCCATATATGTACATTTTAAAAAGGCTTTATAATTGATAAAGCCTTTTTAAAATGTACATATATGGCTTATTTTTATATAAAACACTAAATCCCTGTTCTTGTTCATGTTATATGAACTGATGTTATTGCAGAAATAAACGTAATGGTTATAAGAAAAAATGCTACACAGGAAATATAATATAGAAACTGGCAGCAGATCAAGTGAGTTTTATTGTATCAAAACAATAATTAAATAAAGCTTTGATGATACAATGGAATCCTTTCTTTCATATTTGGGAGTAAATATGTCTTATTATTAAAAGAGTCTTAAAGGAGGTTCATGAATGAGCTATTAACACTCATACCTTCCTCTTATTTTTAGTTGAAGGTTTTCAATTTGAAGTCTTGCTATGTTGAGCAGGATAATGTCCATTTGTAGGTTGTCACGCCTGTGCTGGAAAACATTCTGATACATTCAGATAACACCAGCATTGTTGGTGCTTGATTTTCAGTAAAGTGTCTTCAGTTTCAAAATTCACCAAGAAATTTCAAACTGTTCTCTAGTCTATTGGTCTTATATGCTGCTTGTGATATTGTCAAGAAGACGTTAGGCCTTGTGATTTGTGATGTAATGAGTGGAAATATAACGTATGAATTTCTTCTGCCCACTTGCTTCATTTTACTGCACTTCATAAATCACGCTATATGAATACATACCATATTGGCTGTTGAAGCACAATGAAGATATCTCAAACCATGTCATTATGAAACATGTACACAGAGTGAAATAATGAACAAAGTGTGATGCACATGAATGAATAAATAAATGAATTAGCAGTAAAAACATTTTTTATTGCAAAATGATGCTGAGCAAAACTATCAACAATATAATTTTCAAAATAACTATATTTGTAATAATTAAAAATGTAACTTATTTCTAAATTAGAAACATTAGCATATTGAATATGATGGTCTACTCACATCTAAAAATACATTTTTTGTAGCTTTGGAAAAATGTAAGCAGTAGCAATAAAAATATATTTTGAAAACTAAAATAAAAATATATAAACTGAAATGTAAATTAGTTTCTTTTTTTAAATACAGGAAATCATCTAATAACACACATAAATTAAATGGGTGTCTTTATTTTCCTAATAACAGACGTTCATGAGGTTTTTTTCTGTAACTGCAAGGTTTTTACACAAATGGCAATCAAAATTATTTTAATTTAAAATGTTGTTAAATACAGTCTAAAGCACATTCTCCATATCACTCAGCCAATATAAATGCAGAAAAATACAATATATTAAATATCAAACTTTTGTAATATTTATAATGAACATAAACATAAAAAACTATTTAAAAATCCGAAGGAATAAAAGCAGTTCAAAATAAAGACCCACCAATTTCTCAAACATAAGATATAAATTAGAATATTAAAATGTTAAAAAAATATAAAATTTTACTTGGGAGCATCATTTATCTTCTTAACACTACTCTTGCAAACATTGGAGAAATAATTAGGAGAGGGGGACATAGTTTCCATTTTAACTATAGCCCTGCAAATATTGATAAACTATATAAATGTGGGGCTGCAAAATGTTCTATTTTAACTCCAGGTAAACTAACATTGGGGAATGTGCCTACATTAGGGAGAGCGGTACAAAAGGGAGAGGACATATGTACCAATCTAACTCCAGTCATACAAACATTGGGACAAAGTATATATCAGGGGCATGTTTTGTATTGTAACTCTTGTCCCACTAATATTTGGCTAAGTGCATATATTTTGGGGTATGAAATGGGCTCTTCTAATTCCCCTAATATAATGGAAAGTGAACATATATCTTGGGCGGCATACTAACTATGTCAACTCCAGTCCTATGAACAATGGGAACAGTGCATATAATTGAGGAAGGCAAATGTACTAGTTGAACCCAAATCCTACTAAAATTGGGGTAAGTACATACATTTTGGGGTGCCAAATGTATCTATTCTAACTCCCATCCTACTATCATTGTGGAAAATGCATATATTTTTGGCTGTCAAATTTACTATTTTAATTCCAGTTTATTAACAATAGGTGTAAACTTACAAATTATGTGGTAAGTACATATATTTGGCGGGATCATATTTGATATTTGCTCCAATCCCACTTACATTATTAAATGAGCATAAAAAGGAGGGAGAGACTTCCTATTTACTAGTCTAGCTGGAGCCCTACAAAAGCTGTGAAAATGTATACTAACAATATGAATTTCTATCACAAAAATAATATAGAAAACTTTTATGTTTTCAGGCTTTGAATATTCTATAACATCTTTTCCATACTTTTCAAACTCTGTAGGGTGTCACATGTAATATTAATAGTACACTCCATCAAACTTATTAATTCAAAGTTTTATAGCTAGATACATTGTAACACCTAGCTTAAAACATATTGATGTTATTTACATTTTTAACATGTTAACTATACATTTCAGTTACTTTTTTATGTCTTGTTCATTGTTTGTTTTAAAGTATAAATCATATACATACATTATTACTAATATTGAGAACTAGAAACATATTTTAACCAATTTGTAAATGTATATATTATGTACTTATTACATTAACACATTTTACATTAATTATCACCAGCAACATATTTGAAATAATGCTTAGTTTACATAAATGTAGAAAAGAACAAATATTTTATCTATAGCATGTAATGATTTAAAATATTTTTAAAAAAGGATTTTGAAATTCAGCCCACCCTATTGCCTCAGTAAAACCTAAAACCCTGGTAAAATTACAATCTCAACAAACTGATCAAAATATAGTGAATAAACAATGAACTAATTTATCAACAATAATAGAATTCAACATGTATGTTAAAACGCTACCCACCGCATTTTCCTAATACAATTGCAAATGATGGGGAAACAATAAATCACCTAGCACAAAACCAAATAACATGTGGGTCCTTAAAATAATAACCACTCTTGAACACATAGGTAAACTAAATATCAAGCATTATCCCAGGAAAAACAATATATTCTGATTTAGAATAGACATCTATCAACAAGCAGGTAAACACACCAGAGGAATGAAAGTGTTAACAAAATTCATTAAAATACCTCCCACTCTTCAGGACACTTTGACAGTTTCTTAAGTAATTGAGCAAAAGTGAAGGCACAGACGATTCTAATTGATTTTGAAGTCTCTCTCAATGTCCAAAAGAGAATATCATCAGATTACTTAAGAAACTGTCAAAGTGTCCTGAAGAAGGTGTAAATACTTGAAACTCACACCGAAACGCAGCGTCGACCCTTTGTACTTTGACCTTTTTTATGTGTTCATTTTTATTGTTTTTGTCTAGAATGTAACCCCTAGTGGGAGGTATTTTAATAAATTTTGTTAACACTTTCATTCCTCTGGTGTGTTTACCTGTTTGTTGATAGATGTCTATTCTAAATCAGAATATATTGTTTTTCCTGGGATAATGCTTGATATTTAGTTTACCTATGTGTTCAAGAGTGGTTATTATTTTAAGGACCCACATGTTAATAGGTTTTGTGCTGATATTGGTATTTTCTAGCTAGGACTCTTGACTCTACAGAGTCCTACACTAAAATCACAGGTCCACATTTTCTAATTGCAGCATTTTCCCCCTACCTGTGTTTAAGTAAACCAGGGGAACCTTCCGCTCAATTTTTGTTGTTGAAACAATAAATCAATGCAATAGATAAAAAATGAATACATGAAAAATGATTAACATAAATCATTTAATCATCAATAAACCTACAACATAATTAATATTGTTTGCAAAACATTCTCAGCCAGTAAACTAATAAACAACAAATACAGTACAAAACCAATATTAACTACCACATTATTTTAGCAAATAGTATTATAAACATTTGATATCATAATTTATAAACAAAAACAGAAAAAATAATCTCCCTTGACTGCAATATGTTTGCATCCAGAATATTCTGATGTAAATATTAAGGTCAACAATATTTTGGAGTTGATACTCAGGATCCATACTGGCAAAAATAAAACCTCGATCCTGGCAATGTAGCATCTGACAAATTTGCCACATACCACATGCCTTTTGTTGATCAGTAACACAGAAAAAGCTGTGTCATCCAACTTCATATGTAGATGAACACAACACACTCATGAATCAACCTTTAGATCATAATGCAGCAATGAGACAGTCAATGTCAAATGCATCTCACCTTGCCATGCTTTATTTGCCTGCACCCTACCTCTGTGTTTACAGTAAACATGGTCTGTAGGGTTTCTCAAGACCTCAGATGATATAAATGACTGATAGTCAGCAAGAATTCATCCTCTCCCCAGTGGTTTTCAATTTTACATTGAATAATCTGGAATTGTTCTTACTAACTGTGGAAGTAAGATTATGCAATATCCTGATAACCCACAATGTATCTGACAATATCCACAGTCAACAATATCTACCAGTTCAATTAATATCTCCCCATTTCCCAGTCACGGGTATCTGTGCCAGCTGAAAGGTATATTGGGCGAAGATGAAAGTATCAGTAAAATGAGGAGTTAAATCTAAGTTTAGCAGAAATATGTATGGTTAAGATCTTAGACAATACAGTTTAGACAGAAGATGGATGGGAATCCTAACAGAGGATGTGAATCTACTGGGTTTGTGAATAGGTATGAGATACAAATGCCATTGTGTTGGTGATATGCCTGTCTTATCTCTAGTATGAAACAGCAATTTTGTATCTGTTACTCTGAGTTTACTAATGCAGTGTGTTTTATGTCATGTCCTGTAAAAGGTTTTGGGTTGTTACCCAAAGACCATCTTACAATGTGTCTGAGGCCATGCTTTGTAAATAGGACTATTTCCTAATTTCTGAGTTTCTATAAGAGGGAATATGAGAAGGTCATCCTTTCTGCCCTGATCACACCCCATTTTTTGGCTGATACCGGTGATAACTGACTCTGAATGTGCCCTGAGCCCTGCTAACCAGACGCAGGTCCAGTGCTCTTTTTAAAAAGGGTATATGGTAATTTGGAGCAACTACATTTGGCACAAACAACCTACCTGTAAGTCACAATCATGTGGTAGAACAAAGCAAACCCAAGGAAATGATAGACAGAGCGCTGAAACTTTTCAGACACTCACCCTCAGTCACAGATCTGGGTTGAATCCACCATCGCTCTTTAGCTCACTTCACCACCCCAGTTCAGACCCAGCCATATGCAAATCAGTCTTGGCGCTATGCCTCATGGGAACAGATCAGTCCAACTGCCAAGCCAGGTCTTCCCTGGACCAGAAACAAGGATCCTGGAACCAGTTTTGGGGTAACCAAGATGCCAGTTATCAAGGACTGAGGGAGGGAATAATGTATTGAGACCTTGTCTGGGCGTACATTGTGTTGGTGGCCTATAGCTAGTGGTATGTGCATACTTACCCTTACTAATAATCCACCTTCCAACATGGAAGAATGGGCTATCTTGTGTTAAGTTATACTGTTGTTTCTTAACCGCATGTCCTCTAGATAGCTCTTGGCATGGGCCACAACAACCAGGATGAACCTGTTGTCTAAGGCTGTCTTGGGGTCCAAAGGTACAACAATATTGATGCCTACCCTCTCAAAGGGAGAGCCAACCACAGGTGGGATAATACCTACTGAATGCCTCTGAGGCTGTCTTAATCCAGGGCTAATAGAAGTGAGCAACAAGCCTGGTGAAAGTCTTGCTTTACCCCAGTTGTCCTACCAAGAGAATATCATGAGCCAACCCTTGTAGGAAGTCCCTGTAACACTGGGGGACCACTACCACACAGGCTGCCCCAGGTCTAGGAACCTTAGACTCATTATGGGAGGTAATTCTCCCAGACAACGTGATCTCCAGAAGGATCACTTGCTGCCTGGTCCTCAGCTTGCCACCTCAAGCCCACTAGTTGGGCCTCTTTTTTATGGCTTGCAGAATTTCTCTCTGGTGGGCCCACCCTCAACTTGCCAAAAAGCATGCTCAGGCAGTTCACCCAGAGTGTAATGTCCTTCCTGGTTGACGCTGGAGCATCCTCCTCAGATGTCCCATCAACCTTGACCAGGGGAACTTCAGGGGCGGGTTTTACACAACCCTTGCCCTTATTCTTTGTGGCATATGCCTAGGCAATTTTTTCAGGCTCCAGGCACCATTAACTCCCTTATTGGTCAGCCAAGGCCTGTGTGACCACACAGATCCACTCTGGCAATCCAAATATCTCCAAGTATGACCTGAGCTGTACTTCCTTCCAGATAGTGTGTTCCAAGATGTTGCCGACAGACAATCTACTGGCACGGTAGCGCTAGCAGCTACTTTTTGAGAAATGGAGTCCCACCTCATTCCAAGGGAAACATAGTCACTGGTTTATGACTATCACAGTTGTCTGCAAACTATGACTTGCTGGAATGTCCTAAGGAAGAAATGCTCCGAAGACACTAGCTGACATCTTACAGAATCATGCTGGTTTCTTTTTTCCTTAGACAGTCAAATTGTTGCCCTTTGATAGTGACCCCATGTCCATACTTGGAAGTATTTACTGGCATATGGGTTTTTGACACCATCTATTTATCCTGCAGTGCTTCTAGGGTCACCTCTGTCTTCCCCCAATGCTAAGCAGTAGCATCTCCACCCCATGCACTTCCCTAACGAACCCAGGCACCTGACCACCAGTGGGAGACCATGCCTTCTTGGGACATTTAGACTCTCCCTTGGAGTGCCCATATGTGTAACCCTCAGTACATTGGGAGACACACACCACTGTCTGTTTCTCAGGGAATCTCTTTTTCTGGGGCCTAGACTGGGACTGGTTAACATTTTAACCTTGAACATTATTTTGACCATTTGAGAACTCTTAACTTTTAGGATTTTGTCGACCCTCTTTCTTCTTGACGGACCCCTGACTACTTTTTGGGATTAGGCTCATGCATTTTCAGTCACTTGGGTGCTGACCCAGAGGTCTGCCTCGTCAGCAGGCTTCCTGAGAACAGTCAGTCTGCTGTCAACTAGATGGTGATGCAGCTCTATAAAAAATAACGAGTATGTGCTCCCTGAGAATCAAGTAGTACAGTCCATCATATTCATTGTCTTTGCTGCCCCTCATCCATCCCTTCAGTGCCTTGTTAGAGTGGTCCCTGAAATTCACTCAAGACTGGTACAGGAAATTGTGACTGTCCCTGAACCTCAGGCAATACATTTTAGTAAACAGCCCAAATTTTGATAACAGGATGGCTTTCATGGGGTTGTATCTGGTTTGGTCTGCTACTTCTAGAGTCAGCCAAGTGTCCCTCCCTACTAGAAGCCTATGCTTCCACAGAAACTCCACTGGGTTCTTGTGTATTCTATGGGTCACCTCATAAGCTGACAACTATTCATCCATGTCGTTCCCGACCATATAAATGAGTACCAAGTCCTTGGAGATCTTGACCTTCTTATCATCTTCAGACACTGAGGTAATGCTGACACCATTGCTGGACTCTACTTGCGTTGCCCTCGGTTTCAGCTCTTTAATGCTCCTTCCAGAGTATAAATACTTCTAATCAAGATTCTCCTCCATCCTGATCTTGGCCATCTGTAGTTGAAACTCCCTCTATGCCTCCAGCTCCTCTTAGGACAGGGCACACAATGAAAAACAGTTTGCTGCTCTGGCAGGGAGTTTCACTCAGAGGAAAGGTCATCCCCCTCCCTTGATGACTGCATTTCAGGGCTGATGTCTACATCATGATCCTGCTTCTCCACACCATTCTCCTCGCCTTGCTCCTCTGTGGCTGTCAGTGACTAGACCTTCCTCTAAGTTCTCAGAGCTTACTGTAGCTCCAACTTCATGGTACCCTTCCTGGTTGGAGCACCCTTTCCTGGCAGAACTGCATGAGCTCAGCCACAGTATAACTTTCCAAGTTGACTTCCTCAAGCTCCATCACTGCAGGCATGGTCGCAGACAGCCAGCTAGCAAGGAAAGTAGATTTGAAAATAACTAATCAAGGAGAATATAACAACTTGAAATGGTCTTATTTATGGGGGTGGTAGTGTAAGACTAAATTACTGTAAGGCACTGCACAAACACAAGTCCACATCCTCACTGCTAAACACCAGTGTCAAAAATTGGGCTGTGGTTGGAGGAGGTTAAAGCTTTCTGATGCAGCAACCAAAATTCTTTCCATGGTGAAGTCATAACCAAACCCTAAATTAAACTATGCTGAACCCTTGAGTAGCTTGGTACAGAGTAATTAGGCCTAACTCAGAGGCAATGTCTAAAGTATTTGTACGCAAAAGAAACAACTGATGGACGGAATGCTGGACAATGCAAACATTCAACCCCAAGTCACAAATATCTGGGTTTAATCCATCATTCTTTTGCTCACCACACCACCCCAGTTTGTATCCAGCCATATGCAAATCAGTCTTGACCCTGTTCCTTGTGGGAACTGTCCAGCCCAAACTGCAAAGACTGGTCCTCCCTGGACGGGAAACAAGCATCCTGGGACCAGTTTCAGGGCATCACCCAGGCTATCTTGAATCCAGTGGTATAGTGAGCACGGGCCCCATGCCTGGGCATACCCTTCCCACTAAGGGCGACATTTTTAAAAGAAACTATTGATGGACAGAATGCTGGACAATGCAAACATTCACTCCCAGTCACAAATGGTCTGAGTGTAATCCATCATTTTTTTGCTCACCACACCACCCAAGTTTGAACCCAGCCATATGCAAACCAGTCTTGACCTTGTTACTTCTGGGAACGGTCCAGCCCGAATTGCAAAGCCAGGTCCTCCCTGGATGGGAAACAATCATCCTGGAACTGGTTTCAGGGCATCACCCTTCATCAGCCAGGCTAGCTTGAATCCAGTGGTATAGTGAGCACAGGACCCACGTCTGGGCATACCCTTCCCACTTAGGGCAACATTTGCAAAAGAAACAATTGATGGACGGAATGCTGGACAATACAAACATTCACCCCCAGTCACAAAGATCTAGGTTTAATCCATCATTCTATTGCTCACCACAACACCCCAGTTTGAACCCAGCCATTTGCAAATCAGTCGACCCTGTTTCTTGTGGGAACAGTTCAGTCCGAACTACAAAGCCAGGTCCTCCCTGGACCCTAAACAAGCATCCTGGGACCAGTTTTAGGGCATCACCCTTCATCAGCCAGGCTATCTTGAATCCAGTGGTATAGTGAGCATGGGACCCACGTCTGGGCTCACCCTTCCCACTTAGGGCGACGTGTGCAAAAGAAACAATTGATGGACGGAATGCAGAACACTGCAAACATTTACTTCAAGTCACAAAGATCCGGGTTTAATCCTTCATTCTTTTGCTCACTGTGCCACTGGATTCAAGCTAGCCTGGCTGTAGAAGGGTGACATACCCTGAAAACGGTCCCAGGATGCTTGTTTCTTGTCCTTGGAGGATTTGGCCTGGCAGTTCGGTTTGGACTGTTCCCATGGGGCACAGGGTCAAGACTGATTTGCATATGGATGGGTCCAAAGTGGGGTGGCGTAGTGGGCAAAAGAAAGATAGATTTACCAAAGATCTTTTGACTGGGGTAGAATATTTGCATTGTCAGCATTCCGTCCATCATTTGTTTGTTGTAACACTTTTCGCCCTAAGTGGGATGAGTATGCTCAGACGTGGTTCCCTTGCTCACTGTGCCACTGGATTCAAGGTAGCCTGGCTGAAGAAGGATGAAATACCCTGAAACCGGTCCCAGGATACTTGTTTCCGGTCCAGGGAGGACTTGGCCTGGCAGTTCTGTTTGGACTGTTCCCAAGGGGCATGGGGTCAAGACTGATTTGCATATGGCTCGGTCCAAACTGGGTGGCGTAATGGGCAAAAGAAAGATGAATTTAACTCAGATCTTTTGACTAGGGGAGAATGTTTGCATTGTCAGTATTCCGTCTGTCATTTGTTTGCTGTAACAATAAAGTATTTGTACAACACTTCAAACAGTAGTGAGCTGGGCTGTGAAGAATTCTGGGGTTTTGCATCAGTTCTGATAAGCTAGCAACTTTGTGGCAAGGATTTGCATCACTCTCTGTTGCCTCTGATGATACTGGCAGCCATTATGGGAACTTTGTGGCTTTGTGGGGCTTTACATTTTTTTACGTTGCTTCTCATTGTTTTCTACGGGGACTATAGCTGGGCTTGGCAGAGCACCTACAGGCCCACTTCCCAGGGCTCAGGTCTGAGGTGGCATCACTTGGGAGGGAAGGATTTAGAGATGGCGGAATTCCAAATCCAGATTGAAGGTTGTTGGGAGTCTGTTATGTATATGAAGCCTCTGATCAGGTGAACAACCAAATAGCCCTCGGAGTCACCCTGGCATTCTGGGTTCAAGAGATGTAGGTCTAGTCCTTCTCGCCCAGACAATAGGGCAGCAGGCAGCACAGCCAGACAGCAGCACAGCAAGGCAGTAGTCCGGCAGGGTAGCAGTCTGCCAGAGTGGCAGTCCTTCAGCATCTCAGCAGTTTTTTTTTCTAGCAGAGTAGCCACATATGTACTAAAAAAAATGGAAGGTTTGAGTATGGCAAAAGTATTCTTTTTCGAGGTTTAACTGACAGTAAAAAACTGCATACAGGATTCAATGGCTGGCCTGAGACATGTTTAAAGGGCTAATAGATGGGTTGCACAATCAGTGCTACAGGCCTGCTAGTAGCATTTAATTTACTGGCCTTGAGCACATGCACTGCCACGTTACTAGGGAACAACAAGTAAAATACATTTCCCAATTTTACCATGTTTTAAGAAGTGAGCGCATGCATTTTAGCTCAGGTTTTCAGTATCAAAGTTCACAGTGTTCTGAGACCAACAAAACAAGATCAGCAAATAGGAAGGCAAAGTTTAAGAGGAAGACCACCCTAAGGCTGACAGGTCTAAAAGCTGGGCAAATATAGATGACTGGATTAGAACACTGTTTTGTTCTTGTTCAGCAGTCAGTAACATAAACACTAAAAACTCACCACTTTCTACGGGGAGTTAGCAATGGATTAAATACACAATCACTGCAAAAAGAAAAATTGAGTACTGGAATAAAGAAATGATCTAGGAGCCAGAGACCCATGTTCATATCAGTATCACAAACGTCACAGATAATACAGAACCAAGAAAAACTGCATAACAATAAAGCACATGCATACTCTTTTGAATAAATGGTATTCCATTTATAAAAATCACACTATCAGCTCTTTATTATTTTGTTATTCACAAACCCTGTGTTTAATTTTACTAATAGTAATTTGAGTTCTGTCCTATCTTTTTATACGTGATATTCTCTGCTCCAACTGCGGAGTATCCACAGCTGTAAAATTACTTTTGTAAAATTAAACTCGCAGTTTGTCAATACCCCGAAAAACAATTTACAAAAAAATTGTACGCTTAAATTTGAAAATCAGGCCCTTATTTGAAAACAATCTCTCCCTACCATACTATTCAAACATTTTTGGGTGTGATATAAAATATTTATAGTACATTCTTCCAAACATTACATTTTACACTGTAAGTTTACCCTTGTGAAAAAGGCCCTTATTTTGTAACAACCTCAAACTACCAACTGAAACAGTGCAAATATTTAAGAGTGCTTCCATTCTTTGACCACCAGGTGCTCCACTACATCAAGAATGTTCACTTCCCAAATTCAGATGGGCAAGAGTTGTATTTTGATGAGAGAGGAAACCCCCCTGCAGTGTATGATGTTGTAAACTGGCAGCTGGATAAAAATGGCAGCATCAAGCAAATGATGGTGGGAAGCTATGGCTCCAGTTCTACCTTACATCAAAGTCTGGTCATTGATGCTGATGCCTTTCGATGGACAGCAGGAGACACTCAGGTACGCCATCTTTCATAAAGATCTTGCATCTCATTGAGTAGAGACAGCTCGCCAGTGACATAGGAAAATGGAGATTATCACTGCAAATGGATTCTTTCATCTACAAAATCCCAGATCAAAATCTGTCCATGACAGCCTCCCATGTGTACTTCAACAAGAAAATGTGAGGAGATTTCTTGATATAGCAGCTACATAGCTCCAAAACCTTAAATGGAAACGGGAAGTCCAAGTTTCCTATGCGGGCGCTGCTCCACTTCTTTAGCTTGTTCTGCTCTAAGGGGCTGCAGTTTCCAGGGTGCCAGGACTGTTCAGCCATTTGTACCTCTTCTGGCTGCTACCTTGCCAGGAAAAGCAAAAGTAGGATGTAGAGGCTAGGTTAACTGATGCATCCTAGAACCTGCTCCTGCCATGTTGTGTTGGAACAGAGAAAAACATGGGAAAATGATATCATATGGGCCCGATTCACAAAAGTAATATGAGACAAATCCTAACGTTACGACTTTTGGTGTTCACAAAGTGCATTTATGAGTACTAAAGTTAGGAACCTTAGCTTTAGTACTCCTAAATGCATTTTGTGAATACCAAAAGTCTTAAAGTTAGGATTTTGTCTCAGTTAAACTTAAGTTTTGGTCTTAAGTTAACCAAAAACTTAACTGCTTGTGGCTAGTCACCCAACAGACACATTGACACTCAACAAGAGACTTACTTTACGATGTATCTAGAGAACACAACTAGCCACTCAGCAATTTCCTACCACACAGTGCAAATCAACCAACACTTCGCTGTCATTAACATTTGCAACTCAAGTACATGCCCCACTCAATAAAACAACACACCACCTCAAGCCACATATTAACACTCCCACCAACCACAATGATAGTCACCCAACGTTATCCACACTTTCCAAATCACACCTTAACTTTGTCACTTGTGCCACATCATCAGGACTGTTTTTGACACTCATGCCCTGTACATCCACACAGGTGAAAGAAACATACAAGCAAAATGTATTCACAAGTTTTCGCACACTGCAGTGTAGAAAGACAGCTTGCTGCTCTGTGCTGCTCCGCGCTACATAGAAGGGAGAGGCAGGAAAGTGCCATATTTACTATTATATGGAGCGTTACAGCTCTCCGCCTGTGCTGGTGCATAATCTGCTGTCTAGCGCCAACGCAGGTGCCCTGGTGCCATTGTGCAAAGGTGAAGAGGTAATGGGTAACCCAATTAACCCTTGTAGGTAAGGGCAATGAACAATTCAAAGTAGGGAAAAGCTACAAGGGATTTAGTTTGTTTACTGAGTTGAATTAATTTGGTGGCATCAGTCAATAGAGTTAGTTCTCAAGAATCTAAACTAAAACAAAAATGTAACCATAGGATAACAGTACAGTTATTTTCAATAAGGAAAACATTCAATGTCAAAAGCACAAAGATAAAAGAAGCACACGGAAAAATAATTATATCTGAAAAGGTATTTATATTGAATTAATCAGGAAATTATTTCACGGGGAATCAAAAACAAATAAAGGTGAGCAAAGCAAGTTATGAACAGATGTATGCGTAAGTCAACAGATCAGTACATAACAATTCATCAACTCCTTTCTTTGGTACAGGGTAACCGAGTCCACTCATGAACAAAGGTCTACTCTTGAAGCGATGTTTAGCTTTGGAGATGATGATTTGGTCGACGTTTCGGTCTTGAGTGCTGTTGTCTATAAGACCATCATCAGGACTAATATTTATGCACAATAGTTGCCCCTTTGCAGTGAGGACAAGAGTAATCGGGCCAGAGGAATAATAAGGAGACTTGGATACCGCAAATATGTTTGCTGGTATTGGTATCTTCTATCAGAGCGTCTGAAATGTAAATGGTTGGTCCACTAAATGAAACCCCAAGTTCACCAATTGGTTGCTTATCAGTCAATATCTGCAGACAGCGCTTCGGGAAGATAAATCGTTAGCAAGAGCATTCCGGCTCTGATCAAGAGTTAACACAAGCACTTTTTTCTCTTTTTTTCTCATTTCAGCTCTTTTGAGTTCTAGGTCCAGAGGAGAACCCCACATAATCATTTTTTTGGGAGTTCGAAACGCCTCGACTATATTATGATCATTCAAGTGTGTAAAAGTATACTATCAGGCTCTCCCTCTTTTGCATTTTGAAAATAATTCTTGGGTAAAAATTTGACGAGATTGCCCGGGTACCATGAATAGTACACTGTTTGGTCACTGCCCAAACCAAGGTTGTTAAAAACAGTTTTCCAAATAATGTGCAACCATTTTTGGGCCTTTTCTTCACTTTTTAATTTTTCCACGTCCTTAATTTTTCACGATTTGAACTTTGGAAATAGAGCTTGTTCATTTGTGAATTGTACAATTTGTTGTCTATGTCATGTTTTGTGTTGACTAATAAGCGTGATGAATAGTATATGCAAAATATGTAATGTATGTGTTCAAATATGTGTGGTCTATGTAAAATTGGCTCATGGTATTTTTGTGTTAACCTTAGAGATTTATGAAGCTGCGGCTGAAACAAAGAAGGCACCTTGAGTCAGACGTTCTAGTATTTTACCCTCTATACACCTCCAAGGGCCATCAGGACACACTAAATCGAGGCAACATCTTAAGACTCACGGCATCAATACCTAATCTTGCGGGCATGAGGACAAAGGATTTACTCTCTATAGAGTTTATACATACCACCAACCCTCAATGTCCAGAGGCAAAAAATACAACGTGGACCACAAGTGAAACCGCAGAAGCAACCTTGGCCAAAGTGGGCGCATTTCAAATCTGGGGCATTGATATTGCCCCCTTCCAAAAACCTGCCTATCCATTGCCATTACTAAGCAGCGCAACCCCAGAACTAAAGACACACCAAGTACACCTAAACAGTGTACTTAGGGGAGCACGGGGACGATCGTGTCAACAGAGTGCAAGCAGCAACTGGGACCGACAAGAAATGGTTCCATGGGTTGCTGCTAGAACAAGCCAAGGCTGCAATAAGGAAGTAATATCGCGCACCATCACATTACACACAGAGGACCACTGATGCGACAAACGCGACAGAAGCCACAGCAGAGAAAATGAGTCCTATTTCAGATCATGCTTGTGAAATATAAAAGGCCTAGCAACTAAAATCGAGGATCCAGAATTCCTACAGCATGTAACAACTTTTGATATCATTTTTCTGCAGGAAACCTGGCTCCTGGCTCCTCAGCAAATTGAGGGCTATACCTGCTTTGCTACTCCAGCAACAAGGATAGGCAGATTTGGCCACAGCTCAGGTGGGCTAGCAACCTTTGTCTCCACAACAAATATATCCTCAACAACTCTCATGGACTCGATGACAAATGCAACAATTGCAGTTATAATTGCAATCCCTCTCGAGGACGAAGTAAAGGAGGTGTGCCTAATTAACATGTATGTCCACCCTAAACGGAAAGCAAAAGACTCAACAGCACTTGCAAACCAAGTAGCAAAGCATGCTACAGCGATGAAAAACCTGACCTTCATTTTGACTGGGGACGTAACCCAACATCTTATAGGTTCATCACAAGGAGAGGAGGTAGCAATACAAAACGGAATTTACAACATTTCTACACAGTGTCATCCACCGTACAGAAAGAAAAAGCACTGCAACAATCGCCTACTTGCAGATTTAGAACACCTAAATCTTTGAGCCTTAAGTGGAAGATTTCCGGACGATACTCCACCAGTCAACTCTTTCTATTCCTCCACAACAAGCTCCATATTGGACCACACCTTTGCAAGTCTTGCACTCTTTCCACATTCTGGGTATTGAATGGGGGACAAGGGCGACAGCGACCACGGCCCCCAAGAAATCCAAATAAAAGCGACGGGAGCAAGACCAATCAGCATGGATGCAACACTGGGTACGACCTATACCTTCAACCTAAGAAGGATCAAATGCCAAGCTTTTAGATAGATATGCAGAACCCTTTGCTACAAAAAACTACTGACAGAAAGCTTGGAAAAAAACTCAATCTCGAAGGATCAAAGACAACTGCTGAAGCGTTTAAAAAAATCAATAAATGTAACTCTGCGCAGGCTGAGAGGATTCCCAGAGAACGTCTCTGCACAAGCTTCCTTAAATGCACAAAGGGCAAAACTAAAAACGCTGAAATGGAAAATAAACAGTGAGCGTGAGAAGGTATTTTGGGCACAACTTCTTTACGACGTAAACAGTAAAAACAGCGCCAGCTTCTGAAAGACTGTGAACAGCATTATCCACCCACACCACAAGGGAAGTGGATCATATATTCCGGAAGCAATCTGGGTAAAATTCCTCACTACCCATTTCAACAGCCAAATAGACAGTGCTGGATTCCAAATGGCTAATAGTTGGACATTTAAAGAACAAATGGGAGCTACCAACACGGAGATGAAGGAACCGGAGGAGCCACACATTGAAAACGGATCATTAGGCACTGATAAACACTCTCTGTCTCTCTTAATCAAAAAGCAGATCGCAAAAGGGAGGAAGGAAGGGGCTTCGGGACCAAACGGAATTCCACCTGTCCTGTACAAAGCAACTGAGTGAAGACTGGGCTCATATCTTGCAACATCTATTCCTGGAAGTCAGACGGCTAAATAGAACACCGGAATCATGAAGGGCTCAACAATAGGGCCAATCCATAAAAAAGGTGAGATGGCTGAGCCCAATAACTACCGCCTGGTAGCTCTAATAGACAATGAAGAAAAATACTTTGCGGGGACCATACTAGAGGAGCTGAAAAACTGGGCGGAGGTCAACTCTATTATACCGCTGAACCAGACAGGCTTTCGCAAAATGGCCAGCACATCCACAAACATCCTCACAATTTCTCTAATAATCGATGCAGCCAAAGCCTCAAAACTACCTCTGTATTTATGCTATATTGACTTCAGTGCTGCTTTCGATAACATAGAAAGTAACAGACTATGGGGCAAATTGGCACAATGGGGCATACCACAGCCTACTCTGAACATGCTGAAACTTCTACATATAGATACCTGGGTGTAGGTGAAGTTAGGCAGCACACATATTTTCACGAAAGTTCTCATGACAAAGGGACTAAAACAGGGTTGTGTGCTTGCACCAACCCTGTTTAACCTATATATGGCGGACCTTTCAAAGGTGCTTGATGCCTGCAACTCATACTCTCCGAGGATTGGAGGGAAATCATTGTCCAACCTCATGTATGCAGACGACCTAGTTCTGCTTAGCCACACTTACGTTGATCTCCAGCATATACTGACGGAAATGCAGAACTATGCCACAGAAAACAATTTAATAATAAACGTGAGCAAGACAAGGACAATGTCAATAAACAACAAAAAGAACCTCCATAAAAGTTGCCTCCTTGGAGGCACAAAACTTGACCCGGTTCAGGAATACAAGTACCTTGGAGTTATATTCGACAAGGAAGGGTTTTTTGGCGCCAGAAAGAAGAAGTCAGAAGGAAAGGCGTGCTGATCGCCTTAACTCTCAAAAATCTTGCAAACTGACGGGGCCATCCCTGACTCCGCTTCTGAAGGTAGCTAAGGCTAAACTACTTCCATCAATCGCTTACGGTAGCGAGGCTATGCAAGGAAGAGATGCAAGGGAGCTGGACAATACTCAGGTCTAAGCCTATAGAATTATGTTCAGCCTTCTGTCTTATACATCACCTGCTCAAATAAGGCTGCAGTTCGGACTCCTACGACAAGATCTAGGTATGGCACTTATATTATCTGCTTGTACAGGATAAGAAGTGCCACCACAAACACGCTAAACCATCTGCTGTGGCAGGATATACAGCATAGGGAGATCTCCCAAGCCAGAAGCTACCTTCAGCTAGCCTTAGAATACACCAAACTTACAGAACTCTGAGATGCGCAAATTGGCTACCCCAACTTCAGAAAACTGGTCTGGAAAACCTTAAAACAAATTTGTTTGGTGGAGGACAAAGCAAGCTTTTTAAATTGATCGCATGCCTGGATGACCCTCAATTCCTGCAAATCACTGGCCCCACAACCATTTTTCAAACAGGGTTACTCAAAGTCCATAAAAATGAACTTTTTGAGACATAGGTTGGGAATCTTTCCATGCGCTCAATATTTTCCACCATGGCTAAGGTCACAAGCACTAGAGCCGTGCAGGTTCAGCAAAACCAAACAAGGCGATATATCTGCTTATGCAAGGAAATGCACCAAGCACGGCAACAGCTTCTCAAAGACCCATGCGATTTAAACAGAAAAGCATCTGCACCAGGAGGCAAGCAGTGTTAGCCTGCTTAAACCCAGATAATATAAAACTAAACTGTAGACTGGTAAAATTCCTTTTGCTGGCTGAAAGAAAAATTTCCCAAACCTACGAAAACTGAACCAGGCCTCCGCACTGCTGTACATCTTGATAGGAACAAGCCCCAAACCAGTCCACCGCAAGTAGACATCGCCAGCAGCAAAGAGACTACTCTTGCTACAAGTGGAGAAATTCTGAGAATATAAACAAGACGGCCTGCAAAAAGAGGTTTATGGCTGGTCGGAAGGAAAATTAAACTGCAATACATAGCTTCTAGCCATATAAGTGCAAAAACAACAGTTGATGGACAGAATACAGAACAATGTCATACATTCACCCCAGTACAGAGATCTGGGCCTAAATCCATAGTTTTTTTGCACTCCACACCACCCCAGTTCAGACATGGCCATACGCAAATCAGTCTGACCCTGTGCCTCATGGGAACAGTCCAGCCCGAACTGCCAAGCCATGTCTTCCCTGGACCGGACTCAAGCATCCTACGACCGGTTTCTGGCTATCAGCCATCTTCAGCCAGGATAGCTTGACTCCAGTGATGTGGAGAGCACGGGACTCACGTGCCGTCCCATCGGGGTGACAAATGCAAAAACAACAGTTGATGGACAGAATGCAGAACAATGTCATACATTCACCCCAGTACAGAGATCTCGGCCTAAATCCATCGTTTTTGTGCACTCCAGACCACCCCAGTTCAGACATGGCCATATGCAAATCAGCCTTGACCCTGTGCCTCTTGGGAACAGTCCAGTCCGAACTGCCAAGCCATATGTGGTGTGGAGTGCAAATAAACGATGGATTTGGGCCCATATCTCTGTACTGGTGTGAATGTATGACATTGATCTGCATTCTGTCCATCAACTGTTGTTTTGCATCTAGGTATATAAGGACAAAAATTATGACTAAAATACAAGTTTGATTATATTTGTTAAGAGTCATTGAACAATTGGTTTTACTTCGGTTTTACTCTGAAAGATGCTATCATTATTAGAACAAAAATCTTAAAACAAATTTCTTTGGTGGAGGACAAAGCAAGCTTTTTAAATAGATCGCATGCCTGGATGACCCTGAATTCCAACAAATCACTGGCCCCACATCCATTTTCATCCATGGTTACTCAAAGTCCATAAAAATGAAATTTTTGAGACATAGGTTGGGAATCTTTCCGTGCGCTCAATATTTTCCACCATGGCTAAGGTCACAAGCACTAGAGCTGTGCAGGTTGAGCAAAACCAAACAAGGCGATATAGTCCATCTAATCTGCTTATGCAAGGAAATGCACCAAGCACGGCAACAGCTTCTCAAAGATCCATGCGATCTTATGGAATGATGTTTGATTAATTATCAGTACTGGCATGCTTGTTGTTGTTAGCTGTTTATAGTTCAAAACACAATTAGACATCTGGACTCCAGCCAATTGAACATACATGGACACTGGTGATTTCATGCTGGGTATGGTGGTCAAATGTTGCATGGCTAGCAGATTTTCATGATATAAAGCACTGTACTGCCCACTTGATTCTCCCTAGTTACCAGCTCATTGGTCAATTATTTTCTTTTTCTTCTGATTGTAGCACAATTAGGAGTGGACATAGAAAACAACTACCTGAAAAGTGGAAATGCAGTATATAAATTACCTAGGGATAAGTGGAGTGTTTTGTTCAGAAGAGGATGCACAATTTACCAAAAGATTTTCCACTCGTACCTAAAGTCTCAGAGCACCCAGGTAGTGAAAAGTTAAAGTAATTCCCAATAAAGACTTATAGGCTGTAGTCAGAACCAGGAGAAATTTCAGAAAGTAAGTACAACTTGATATTTTTGTATAACCTAAGGAGCATAGCTCTGTTCTTTCAAGATGCATATATTGCTAGAAAATGACCTGTAACATGGCCCAGCATAGGACAAAATTTGAACCGACAGTCATACTGTGGATGATCTCTCGTACAAGCCTATGTCATGCCATTGAAATGATGCATACACTGCATAAACAAAAAACCGATCCCTATTCCTGGCAGCATAGAACAATAGCGTGCACTGCAATGCATCACAAGACCAGTGAGAGGTTTCAGATGACTAGTAGATAATACACCATCAGTAGCTTAAGACCCAAAGTTTCATCACCTACTCAATTGTGGTTGAAGCCCACTGGTGGATTCTTGAATGGGGTAGAAGCCTGACTCTGTACTGCCTCAAATACTGATTGGCACAGAGATTAGTTTGAGCAGCTGTTGCTGAGAAACTCATCATCCACAAATACATTTAAAAAAATCAACAAGTTAGAGTGTACTTGTCTGTGTCCACAGAACAATGAGTAAAAGTTGAAAGAACAGCTTGAATCTATAAGGAGCAACCTACCTCAACAAATCCTTTGCCCTTGCTCTAGCAGCACATGTTTATCAGGTGTGTTTAAGCTTGAGGTACTTTATTTCTGGAGCTTGTACTTTCTTCTCAAGAGAAAAAGAACTTGGGTCATCAATAAAAGATGTTTCACCATCATCGCAGGAATCTGAATAATATGAGGATTCCTTTCTGAAGAAGAAAGCATTGCCAGAGTTCCCTTCACCATAAACCTCAGATAAAATAGTATTAGGATGGGTGAATACGATCTTGATGTATACTATGATATGTGCAGGCCTGACAATGGCAAAACCGATAAAGCCAGTGTCAACATATCTATAAAAGATGCCAGCATAATACTGTTAATACCCATAAATGCAATGCCAACGTATGCCATAATCTATGCCTGCGCAACAGTACCCATATCTGTAGAAACAATGCCAATGTATGCCATAATCCATGAACGCATAACAATGTCAATACCAATAGAAACAATGTCAATGTACACCATAATTTACGCATGCATAACAATGTCAATTTCAGTAAAGACAATATAGATGTACGCTATGAGGACTGTACGCACAATATTGAGAATTTCAGTAAAAATGATATAATTGAACGCCACATTATTTTAAGAAGTTCTAATGAACTGCAATTGTACACAACAGATCTGGAAAGGAAGGTTATGCAAGAACAACAAATTCCACTAGACAAAGAAAAAGAAGACACATGCTTGTTTTTTAATACAAAGAAATAATCAACTTGATCAAGAAAATGAGGTCAGATAGTGCCCCGGGCCCCAATGGAGTGCCAGCGGCAGTATTCAAAGTGGCATACAGATTCTGGGCAGACCAGCTAACCCCACTCTTCAAGCATGCCTTTGAAACGGCCTCCATTCCATCATCGTGGAAAGGTTCAATTCTTTTTCCCATATATAAAAAAGGAGACCGCACAAAACCTGAAAATTATCGGCTAGTGGCCTTGTTAGACATTGAGGCACAGGCATATGCTAGAGTGTTGTTGAAGGAACTGGAAAGCTGGGCAGAGGAGAACAACATCCTTCCATTTTTCCAAACAGGATTCAGACCACAATGTTCCACAGTAGATAACATCATAGCACTGGGATACCTGTCCAGACGTGCAATCCAGCCCGCTCAACCTCCTTTGTTTTGCTGCTTTGTAGATTATAGTGCAGCATTCGACCGGGTAGACCGTGGCATACTATGGAGAAAACTTACCAACTGGGTTATTCCCCAAAAGCTGCTAAAGGCAATAAGGTCTCTATATGATGGGACCTGGGTAATGATCAAGACCAGTCAAAGGTCACTGACCAACAAGGTCCACACAAACAGCGGCCTTAAACAAGGGTGCGTTCTTGCACCGCTCCTTTTTAACATCTATACATCTGACTTGGGTCAAGCACTGGAGGGGGCAAACTTAGTCATTCCGAAGATGGGGAACGTGAGGCTGCAAATCCTTCAATATGCCGACGATCTTGTAATTTTGGATCATACCAGGACTGGCTTACAGAAAGCCTTAGACGTGCTACATAGCTTTAATCAAAAGAACAACCTACTGGTAAACCAGGACAAGACCAAGATCCTCATCTTTGGAAAGTACCATCAAAAACAGACAGCTCAATGGCACCTAGGGGATCAGCAAATTAGATCTTGCAAAAATTACACCTACTTGGGTCTCAGGCTTACTGAAGGGGCAAAATCAACAGCTTATTTGAAACATCTAAGAAATAAAGGTGCTGGGATTATTTGCAGCTTGAGAAATCTCAATCGTAAATTACATAGTCCATCTAGGAACCCATTCTGAAAGTTCTGAAAGCAAAAACAGTGCCCTCAAATAATTACGGCCACCTAACCTTTCCCGGCGCCTTGGACAATTTTTTCATGAGCTTTCAAACTTCCATATATAAGAAACTGCTGGCAATCCCACGACAGGCCAGGAGAGCCAGAGTAAGGTTGGAGCTGGGGCTTTCTCGCCCAGACATCTCTTGCCTGGGAATACAATAAAATACTACATCAGCACTTTGAGAGCTCCAGCAACAGCCTTTAAAACACAAATTAAAACAATCTTTGAAGAAAGCGGATCACCATGGCAAGCACAATTGACAGGAGCTATTCAATCGCTAGAAATAGAGGAGCAAAACCTGGTCAATGTTAATATTTCAATTGCTGCATGGAAAAGAGCAGTGAACAGACAGGTGAAGTACATTTCATTCGCGAGAGATCTTGAAAGTCTGCATCACCATCCAAATCTTTCCACACGGGATGCCTCTTACAAAGTGGGAAAAGCACAGCCTTATTTTGAGCATGCACTATCAGTTCAAACTCAAAAAAATATCACTTATGTGAGGCTCCTTGCATTACCCATTGTAGAGTTTAATCAAAGTTGGGCCCGTGCGGACAAATTAATAGCATGCAGACTTTGTGACTACCATCAGGAATCCTGGTATCATTTGCTGTGTTGCTGCCCAAAGCTAGCCAGTCAGAGGCATCACTTGGTCATCCCAATCTGCAGAGTTCAGGGCCTTAAGCGATGCAGCGAAATCTCGGACTTGTGTTTTTCGTCTACAGAAAGTCAAATAGCAGCACAGCTGGGGAAATTTACAGACCTAATCCGTGCAGGACTGTCCACAAACGCTGAGCCGCAGAAACAAATCTGTAGGACTGGAAGCAGGGGAGAGGTGGACACACCTTCGTCTTAAAAACGAACGCACTTTGTTCTAAAACTGTATTGCTAGATTATGATACTATAATGAATGTTTTAGGTCGAATTAGACTGTGGCAATAATCAGGGGTTTTAACCTATTTCGTTTTTAGATAATTATTTTAGAATGTTAGCATATTGTAATGATTTTAATTAATCGAACAATAAAAGCATTTTCACGTTCACGTTGTTTCATTGCTGTCAGAAAGACCCTGTGACCTGAACCTATGCCTATCGAGTGACAAGTGGTGCACCTAGGGAAAACCCTGTCCGATCCCACAGCTAGACAGTTGCACCACAAATATGTCTGGGAAATTGGCCCCATTAAACACGTTTGGCCAGAAGCACACGTTGCCCAAAGAAACGCAATGTTAGATGCCACATGTATATAGAAACACTGAGCCAATCAGAACACAGCATGCACACCACTCTTAGTGATCACACTCTCCCCACACCAGACATCTGGACACATACCCACTGCCCCACACTTACTCTCCCCAAGGTCGAGGGCCATCTGTGTCCCGTATCAGATGCCCTAACTTGTTATTTACAACTGAGATGTTTTTTTCAAGAATGCAGAATTGGTTTATTTTCCCTCACAAGATGTATATAGAGTCAGCCGAAACTTTATATAGCAAGAGGTTTTCTTTGGACGCACTCTGTTGATACACTCTCATCCACTGCATTTAATTAAACCAACTTGTTCCAGATTTGCTACAAGCCTCGTGTTTTCACATTTTTTAAGGTAAATTCATATCCTAGCAACAACACAATCCTGGAGGTTGAGTCGTCATTATATTTAAAAGTACCATCAGCTCCACCACTTGCCTATACACCCCTACCAGCTACATGGAAAACCTTGTGTTCAGGATACACATCAGAGCCAACTTCTCCCTGGGTTATACACTAGTATACAGACCACCTGGACCCTGCAGCAATTTTGCCAGTGACATGATGGACTTTGCTCCACCCCTCAGTATTAATGCCAATGCCTTCTTCCTCCATGGTGACCTTACCTTTCACTTAAGAGACAACTCTAACCCAAACTCTATGACCCTTCTATAAAATCTCAGAATCCGTGGTCTCTCCCAACAATTTACTGAGCCAATCCACTCTGCCAGACCTGATTTTCTCTTCAATCCATAATATCACAGTAAACAAGCCAGGAACTATGACGTGGACAGGCCATCCCCTTGTCTGCTTCAGAGTATCAATTCAGCACCCTCACAGATCTACCACGACTGGAACTATATGCCACAGCTTGAAAAGCGTTTCAGAAGAGGGAATGGCTTCTGCCTTCGCCAAGCACAGACCCGAGGACACAAACAATTTGCTGAAAGCCATCAAAAGCCCCAAAATCTGGATCAACGCATGTCCCACACCGTGGCTCCCCTCAAGCACAACCCAACAAAAACACAACCTCAGGCCAGCTGTTACACAGACAAACTCAGGGTGACAAAACTCTATTGTAAGCAACTGGACTGGAAATCACATAACAGAAACAACCAACAAGTGTTTCATTACTTAAAGTTGTGCTAGCATAGTGTACTCTAATCCTGAGGGAATCTAGGTTAAAGTTTCTCAAAATGACCATGATACATCATTTATTTTCATGAAAAGAGAATAATTCTGTGCACTCCTGGTCACAAAACAACATTGATGCCCTATATTTTACAATTGTTATTATAAAACTGAAATACTTTATTATTAATTTTGAAATAAATAGGTGCCTGCTCCCTTTTTTTATGGTTTAAGCAAGCAAATGTCTACGTTTGGAGGGGAGAAGCAAATTTTGATAGTAAATTCAGACATTTTCTTTTTAAATTCTCTGCATTGAAGAAATTGGCCCAAGGATAAATGAGATAATTGGCCACAAACAGACTGCAGTTTAAAAAATCTTACCAGAACATTGGTGGCTAATGCACTTGCTGGACCGGTATACACCTGTTACAACGCAACTTTTACAACTACCTACTATTACAACGCAACTTTTACAACGCATACCATTACAACGCATTGCGCTGGGGGGCGCTCCAGGATAGGGAATAAGTTTAATTTACTATCCAACACCTTCCCTAGTGTCCACGGGGACTGGAGTTGGAATAGTAAATTATACTTACCACTATCCAGCACCTCTAAGCGCTATGCGTTGTAATGGTATGCGTTGTAATGGTCGCGTTGTAATGGTAGGTAGTTGTAATGGTATGCGTTGTAACGTCATACATCCTGCTGGACCTATCTGCATGCTGTCTAGTCACAGATTAGATTCATCATAAAATAGCAAATAGGGTTAACATGCATGCTACAAAATACAAAGTAAAACACATCACTGTGTCAGATTTGTATAGTGTATAGACTGCTTAGTGGATTAACACTTGTACTGCCGAAATTCTTATGTTGCTCACAGGTCAAAAGATATACTCCAAGATAGCCAACTGGGTTAAAAACCAGCATCAAAATGCTGCACGTAAACTGCCTACCATAAGTGTAGAACCTTACTGTGTTTATCTCAATCCTATTCAATGATTTCTAGAAAGGTTCTTGTGAGTAGAAATCGTGCAATGTAATTGCTCATTAGCGTATTTGGTGACATATACAGATAATACTGAACGTCTTAGAGCGCATGCATAAGTGTAACCACCAGAACTTTGAAAACTCTTCTTTCTTACCTTCTTTCTTGCCTTCCTTCTTTCTTCCCTTCTGTTTCCTTCTTTCTTGACTTCTTTCCTTCCTTTTTGTCTACTTTATTTCATTCTTTCCTTTATTTCTTTCTTTTACTTTTTCTTTCTTGCTTTCCTTTGTTCCTTATCACCTTTCTAGATTCCTTTCATCTGTCCTGTTTTATTTACTTCTACCTTATGCTTCTTTGTTTTATTCTGTCCATCTTCTTTCTTTCATTCTTCCTTGTTTCTCTCTTTCCTTCTCTTTTACTTCTTTCATTCATTCTTTCCTTTCTTCCTTGTTTCTATCTTTGCTTCTTCCTTTCTTGCCTTCTTACTTTCCTTCTGTCTATTTTTCTTTCTTGCCTCTTTTGTGTTTTGCCTCATTTTGTTTCCTTTTTCTTTCCTTCTTTGTTGGTTTGTTTGTTTATTTCTTTCTTGATTCCTTCCTTATGATAGTTCTTGCCTTTTTCCTTCCTTTCCTGCCTTTTTTCTTTCTGTATGTCTTTCTATTTTGTTTTCTATCCTTCTTTCTTTCTTGTCTTCTTTCTTGCTTTCCATCTTTCTTGCTTGTTTTCCTTTTTTCATTCCTTCCCTTTTTCTTACTGTCCTTTCTTTCTTACTGTCCTTTCTTTCTTTCTTTCTTTCTTTCTTTCTTTCTTTCTTTCTTTCTTTCTTTCTTTCTTTCTTTCCTGTACTTTTCTTTCTTTCTTGCCTTTTTTCTTTCATTACATATTTCTCAAATGCAGAAGGTGAGGGGCCAGTGTCAGATTGATTGGCTTTTTAATGTCTCTGTCAGCCCGGACTTTTTTTTTTATTACAACTGTGTGTATAACATAGTTACTTATCGTTGTTTTCAGCCAGACTTTATCCATTTGTCTATGATTTTGTCATTCAAATTGTTTGTCCATCCACTCCACCATGCATCAAGGAGGAATATGCCAGCCCATTTCATCTATTGGCTGATTTCATAACGAGTTAAGGCATGCTGTTCTTTCACAGAGAGCACATGCACACTCAAAGTAGTTCCCTTCAGTGAGAGGGTGTACTTTGGTAATGTGCACTTTATTAGGCCTTTTTTTTATAATTTACATTGATGAGAGCTTGCCAACTTTCTGAACAATAAAGTTTGCAAAATAAAAAAAGAATTGCCGCATAATGGCCGCCAACGCTAAACCTTATGACTTTTTCAATGTTTGTTCTATATATATGTCTGTCCATCCTTAGATAGCTTGGAAATCAGACAAGGAGATATTTTATAATGAGGTAGTTCTTGATGTGAATATTTATAGTTTAATATAGTCTCTATTAATCAGTTTGCACTGAAACACTCTGATTGATATCTATAAACAGCACCTCAGGTAGTTTAACATTGCACTTGCAAGAGAACTAGACTCCGCTCTCTTGTTGTACTGACAAACTGTCATTGTACCACATGAATAAGGCATAATGCAAGACAATAGCTCCTCAAAAACAGTTTCTACCTACAACACCTACACTCATGGCATATAGAAATCTCGATATTCTCTTCATGAACGATAGAAAGTAACCATCTTGGGAGACTAACGGCTTCCTCTTCCAATAGAGTCCCAGATTTACATCACAAGCAACTTCCAGGCTAGGGTGGGTGGGGCGTTTAGCACTAACCATGTGATTCACTGTGACATTGAAATAGTTCAATCTAAGAATGTGATTTGGGTAATTACAGAAGATTTGGGCAATACTATACAAACTAAAGGTCTGTCCTTTAAGGTCTGGCCACACCACCGAACTTCCATGGACCGAGCATCGCTGGTCCACGTCACCTTCAGAACACCCACCATCCACAGACACAAGCACCTGCTCCCATTAAGAAACTGGACCAAAATCACCGACGACCAGCTCACCTCCTCACCCAACAATTCCACCCCTACCGTCGCGGAAAACGATGACCCCAACACCCCAGCCCAAACCCTGCATAGATGGATCTCGGACAGCGCCAACACCCAAGCCCCACTCAAGAAAGACAACAATACCCGCACCAAGAAAGCTAAATGGTTTACCACCTAACTTTGAGAGTCCAGCCTTGAAAAGGCCTGGAGGAACACCAAATCCAGAGAAGCAAACAACAACTTCAGAGCCGCCACCAACGCCCACCATCAACTCATCAGAGAAACGAGGAAAAAAGCGATTGAAGACAGAATCTCCACCCAAGTGCACAACAGCAAGGAACTCTTCAGCATCATCAACTGAGCACCTTTTTCCACCACAAAATCAAGAGCATCTACTTCAACGAAGACAACCAACACACTGAACCCTCACCAATCACCCCAGACGCCTGGAAACCAGCGATTGACAACTGGACAGCCCTCACCACCGAAGACACACTGAAGACAATGAAATCTATCCACTCAGGGGCCCCCACGGACCACAGCCCCCACCACATCTTCAACAGAGCCGCCGACACCATCGCACCCATACTCCACCACACCATCAACCACTCCCTGGCGCCCGCCTTGTTCCCCGATGACTGGATACATGCCAAGGTCAACCCCCTCCTGAAGAAAGCCTCAGGTGGATCCCACCAACCTCAGAAACTACAGACCAATCTCCCTGCTCCCGTTCCCAGCGTAAGTCATCGAGAAAGCCATCAACAGCCAACTCCCCACACTCATTGAAGAACAAAACATCCTTGACTCTTCCCAGTCCGGCTTCAGAAAAAACCACAGCACGGAAACCGCCCTCCTCGCTGCAACAGATGAGATCTGCACCCTACTGGACAAAGGAGAAGACAGTAGCCCTCATCCTCCTCGACCTCTCAGCGGCATACAACACAGTCTCCCACCGCACCCTAATACGCAGACTCTACGATGTAAGAATCGAGGGCAAGGCCCTGGACTGGATCCGCTCCTTCCTCTCCGGCAGTATGCAGCAGGTCAGACTCCCCCCTTTCCTCTTTGACCCTTCACCTACCACCTACAAAGTCCCCGGGGCTCCTCCCTCAGCCCACTGCTTTTCAACGTCTAAATGGCTCCACTCACCCCCATCGTCAGAACCTACAAACTCAACATTGTGTCATACGCAGATCACACCCAACTCATCCTCCCTATCCGATGAGCCCAACACCGCCAGATACAACTTTCGAGAAGGAATGAAAGCCATCGCCAAATGGATGAAAAACAGCTTCCTTCAACTAAACACCAACAAAACAGAAGTACTCATCATGAGCCCAAACCACAATACCTGGAGCGACACCTGGTGGCCCCCCGCCCTCAAAAACCCACCAACCCCCTTGGACCACGCACACAACCTGGAAATCATCCTGGACTCCGAACTCAAAATGGACCGCCAAATCAGCTCTGTCTTGTCTTCCTGCTTCCACACCCTCTGCCTACTCCATAAGACCTTCAAATGGATCCCCCTTGAACACCAAAAGACCTTGACCCATGCCCTGGTTACCATCAGACTCGACTAAGGCAACGCACTCTATGCCGTAATTAACAAAAACCTCACCCGCAAGCTGCCGAACATCCAGAACGCCGCCACAAGTCTAGTCCTCAACCTGCCAAAACACTGCCACATCTCCCAGCACCTGCGCACACTCCACTGGCTCCCTGTCTAGCCGAGAATCACTTTCAGGATACTCACCCATGCATACAAGGCCCTTCATGGCACCAGACCAGCATACCTGAACAGCCGACTCAAATTCTACGCACCCTAAAGGACCCTATGATCAGCCCAACTCTCCTATGTCGTGGTCCCCCGCACCACAAAGACCAGATCGGAAGGCTGCCCCTTCTCCTTCCTCCCGGCCACAACATGGAATGCCCTTCCGCTCCACCTCAGACAGACAACATCGCTCCCCATCTTTGCAAGAAACCTCAAAACCTGGCTCTTTGACAGACCCCCATCCCCACCCCTAGCGCCATGAGACCCTTACGGGTGATATGTCTCACTTCAACAAACCCCTGATTGATTGATATCTCAATGTTAGTATGACATGTGTCTTCACATCAATGTTTTAATTGAGAATGCATCTTGATGAAAATTTGCAAAACTAAAAGCTCAGTGAACAAAAGCAGTTTGTGTTCTGTTGTTCCTTTGCATTTGTGTACATTTTTGCCACAAATGCAATTTTTCTGGTAAGAGTTTCCTTGAATGGTGCATAATTTCACAAAGTGCAAAACAAGCTGTCATATGGTTACTACGCTTCTATATATTGTGTTAAGTTAGCATGTGCTTATTAAATGTTTAAACGCCATATTTTCTTTCTGCTTCGGTTTGCACACGACACCTAATTGTTATTGTAGCTTCTAACCTAGACGAAAGAGGTGATTTAGTTGAGAATAATATGTTATTGCACTGGTATCAGTCGTGCTGGGTACACTTGGTACAACTGTCTGCACACTGAGAACTGCACACTCTAAGAATAACCTAACACAAGATTGCTGAAGGCCTGATCCTCGCACCACGTTAGTCATAACACAAATAATGTTGTTGCCAATATTGGGCCCTACGCGGGTTTAAGATACAGTTACAGGGTATGAATCAACACACTTGATGCTTCGCATGCTGAGAGCTGGTAGCGGTTGATGTGATCTCCTCCTACTGAGAATTAGAGGTATGGGTCCGCCCTGCTAAGAACCCAGATGAGACCTTCTTAGATATAATATAATATGCTAATTAGGGTGCGCGAAATATAGGTGATACAGAATTCTATAGATCTTTGCATCATAACATGCTATCACCTTTTGCTTATTATGGATTAGTGACTATGCTGCTAACTCTGATTTTTATAATATGTATGTTGATATTATATAAGATACTGCATTTGAGAATGTTGCATTGAAAAATAAACATTTCAAACTTGCACGTGTGTTCTCTGCCTCCCAGTTTCGGTTTGTAATGATTATATAACGAAAGAGTGTTCATGTGTTCCACGATACCTGAGGTATTCTAAGTTCATGTTCTGGATTGTCTAAGTCATTGGGAAGTATTTACTACCGATGAGACACTGTAGCTAGCTTGGTAAGGGGATTTCTGAAACAACGGTGAGTTCTGGGTCACCCTGACTCACCAAGGTTCTAGATCTCTGTGCACAGTTCTGTGAGAGAACGGAAACCCTGCGACATGGCGCCCATACGTTGGTTGGCCTTATATCATGACACTCGAGTAGTATAACATTCAAACCTTAACGCCTTCATTCCCGTTTCCGGAAAACTGCAGTGTCGGAAAAACGTACCTATTTTTGAAATAGGTCATTTTCAAGCTTGAATCTAACTGTAAAAGGTTTCTTTGAATTACTACCCAGTTGTGCTACAAAGTAATCTTTGTGTTTTCACTTTCCTGTGCTGACATGGCTCAAGCCGTGGACATCCCGCAGCATAGTCGCATTGCGGTGCGTGACCATTTGCGGATGTATGATGTTCCTCTGGAGGGCTTGGCTGTGGTTCTAGTGGTGAGTGCGGAACATGCTTACCCGTACGAACTATTTTATTCGTGGGTGACATTTCCGGCGGTGGACGCTAATTCTGGTGTGTTCCACTCATACACTGCTTCAGATGTACCGGCTGCGTATGCTCCGTACAGAGCACTGGAAGTTCCTATTGACGCTTGGCAGCATGGAGTTTGGTTTGGTGGCGCCCTACCGCACGCTTTAACCGCTCCGAGGTTAGGTCCATTGTCCATTCCGGGCACTCCTTGGCCCGCTTTGGCTGGATTTACTCCTCACCCCCGTCGTGCCACTTGTAACGTGGGAGATCTGCGGCGGCTTCATGAAGTCGCGGTGGAAGTGATTAGAGCGCTTGTTCATTACACTAGCCGTAATGTTCAGGACGCGGCCCCTAGGGGCGCACAGCTTCGTGAACATGCTGGTCTGAAAATCAATCCGGTCATGGTGAATTCCGTGATGGGTAAGAAGCCCCAGGAAAAGGATGATTTTCCGTTCTGGCTTGCTGAGAAATTCGGCCAGCTGGAAGCTGTGTTTCCCAATACGAGTCCGGGTGATAAACACCGGATTCTTACACTAAGTTTGCCGAAAGATCTGGCTCCTGACCTTGTTGACTGTGAGACCTGGGGCAAGACTTTTGCAGCGGTCTATTCGAGGTGCTATGGCTCCCCGTCTGTGACCAATCTAGGTGGGGTCCTTAAACGTGTTCAAGACGAACACGGACCGGAATCGGCTGTTGAATTGGGTATGCGCCTGTGTGGCTCCTTTGATGTGGTTTGCGATCTGATCCTTGCGAATGTCAAGGGGGATGCAGTGAACTTTCAGGTGGCTAATGCATTGGCGTTGGTTCCCGAGGCCGAACGACCCCGACGGTTAGCAAGGATAATTGTAGCCGCTTACAAAATGGTTGGCCGCAATGCGAAGGGGGTTAAAGCTTTTCCTGATAAGGAAAAGAAGCAGCCCCAGGGTCAGACATCGGAAACTAGTGGTCAACAAAAGTCCAAGAAGCAAAATTGGCCTAAAAAGCAGAATCAGGGTAAGCAACAACAACAGCAAACACAGGTTTCTGCTCCTGCGTCTCCATTGCCTGCGCAGTCGGATCGTGTTTATGATTTGCGCGACCGCGCGATGATTAAATCGCCTGAGAGGTTTCAGGCTTCTGACCAACGCTCTCCTCGTTCCTTTCAGGACTCATCGGCTCCGTCAACCGGTGGTGGAGGGGCGGCAGGGGCCGGGGTGGCCAGCAAGGACGTGTTCAGCCCCGCCCGCGAAACGGTGGAGAGCAGCAGGAAGGCTCTACGCCCAAGAGACCTCAGTTTGCCACGAAGAAAGTCGCCGCCCTGACAGCGCATCGTTATGCCCCAGATAGTGAGAACGCGGCTTCGGAATCTGACGTGGGCTCTGACCTTGCTGGACAGCGCAGCAGAGATTACCATAGTGAGAGAGGCCCTCCGTCCACTGTTGAAGGTGACAGCGACTGATTCTTATGTTGTGATAGAAACTGCTGACACGCATGTTGCTCCCCCTGAACGTCTTTTTTAAATTGTCCTGTTAATTGAAGGTGACATGCAGCGAACTGTAAAAGGGGTATTTTGGGAAAATCTCTCGTCCACATATGACATTTTGCTTTCGGAGGCTGAATGGCCCCCACCTTTTGTTCTCGCAGCTCCGCGCGGGGAGGAGGTGATCCTGCCCAGTTTCGCGCACACTGTGCAGAGAGTGGAAGCGCTGCATTTTGCAGAAGAGTGGGCTCTGGCGCTTGCGCCGGCTGTGTACCGCAATCAGTGTGGCTGGGATAAATTATCACCGAGCCACGAGATTCCTTTACGGTCACAGCCACAGCCTCAACCTCAATATCCCATACGGCGTGAGGGCAAAGCTTCAGTCGCGGCTATCCTTGAACAATTGGAATATCAAGGTGTAATTGAAACGTGTGTGTCACCGATGAATAACCCCTTTTTACTGTAAACAAGCCTGACGGCTCATATCGTTTGGTTTTGGATTATAGGCATTTGAACTCGCATTGCCGTAACTGTGCAGTACAGAATACTCATGGCTCTGCGTTAGTGAATAGTCTTGAGCGTAAACGGTTCAAAACCACGCTTGACATTTCCAACGGTTTTTATGCCCATAGATTAGACGGTCTAAGTTCCCAATGGACCAGTTTTACATGCGGCGGTGTGCAGAAAAAGTTCCGGCGTCTCCCAATGGGCTATAAGAACAGTCCTGGCGTATTCTCCGCTCGCATTGTCTCTCTTTTGGAGAGCTGCCTTCGACCCAGTTGCTTGTTCGTATGTGGATGACATTTATCTGACAGACGACGATCTTTGGGAGCATCTGTGTCGAGTAAATAGCATAATTTGTAGCTTTGCTGACATAGGTTACAAGTTTAACTTTGCAAAGTCGCACATTGCAGAGTACACAGTGTTGTTTCTAGGTTACGAGCTTAACAATGAAGGGAAGGGTTTAGCACCCCATTTCCTGGAGAAATGCGCACAGTTGCGCTCTCCGACAACACTGAAAAAATTACAATCTCTGTTGGGTTTTTTAAATTTCGGGAGAACTTACATTCCGGAATATGCCCAGCGTATCAAGCGTTTGTATGCTTTGATACAACCATCTTTTTCCAAATCATGCTGGCTGCCTGAGCATTCGGCCATTCTGCAGTCTTTACAGGCTGATTTGCTCGCTTCTGAATACTTACAGACTCGTGATAACCAAACCAACCTGGTGATAAGAATTATCCCTGGGGCGGTGGGTTTCACGTACCTGACTTTTAATGAAGGAGACACAGTACCTATTGCTTACAAGTCACACTTGTACACATCGGCTGAATTGCGTTTTTCCACTGTGGAGAAAGTTTTAACGGCTGTGCAGATGGCAATTCTTAAGGAACGTGCCCTGTCACAAGGAAAGCGCATGTTGGTTGTTACCCCGTGTCCTGCCTTAGAGGCGGTTACGAAAGCCAGTGTACCTAATTCCAAAGCTTTGCACCCTCGGTGGATTCAATGGGCTGCATCCTTGACGTCCCAGGATGTCACGTTTATTTTTTACGCCACTTTACGGTCGCAGGAGTATTTGCAGTATGAATTTGTTCATCCTGCTCCATTAGCAATGCGGCCGTTGGAGGATTTCCATTGCATCATTTACACTGATGGTTCAGCGCAGGTTGCGCATGGCTCTAAACATGCCTACGTTTCCGCTTGCGCCATTGTGGTCGGTGCCATGGTGAACGATGAGTTCAAGTCCAGTGTTGTGCACACGCAGACGCTTGGAGACTGCACCGCACAATTAGCAGAGCTTCGTGCTCTGATGCTTGCATTGGAGTACGCAGATCCTAGTGTGACGACTTTGATCGTAAGTGACTCTTACTACTGTGTCCAGTCTTACAATGAAAACTTGTTCTTTTGGATTCAGAATGAATTTCGTGATTCCAAAGGTAGCACAATAAAACATAAAATGATCTGGGTCCGAGTGGCGGAACTTAAAGATAAGCTGCCACTCGTGTTTGTGATTCATACTCTCGGTCATCAGCGCGTGGGGGTCCACGCTGTTGGCAATTCGCTTGCTGATGAAGACGCGAAGTCAGCAGTATCAAAATACTTAGTTGCAGCAGTCACGAGGTCCAAAAGCAAAATAGATGACGACATCTTGGCAGCGGTTGCTGCAACGGAGAAGGGAAGTAAATATCCTGTGGGGTTCCCTTCTAAATACACATACCACTTAAGTCCCGATAAGGTTCCTTATGTGAAAATCCCTGATGTTGGCGAAAGTCTAGTTCCCAACTCGGATCGCAGGGCTGTTTTGATTGCAGCGGCTCATGAAGGTGTGGCGTCTGCGCATGCGGGCGTCTCAGCCACTGTAACGCAGCTACAACAGAGGTTCTGGTGGCGGGGACTGTATAAACAGACACGCGAATATGTTCTTCAATGTGACATTTGCCAGCAGATTAAGCCTTCAACTGCTGCGCGTCCGCCTCAGACACAGTTGTACATCTCGAATAAACCACTTGGATGCGTTTATTTGGATCACTGCGGTCCATTTTCTTCTGATACTGCATACAAGTACATCTTAGTAGCAGTAGATTCATGCACACGCTTTGTGTGGGTATGGCCACATCGAAGCGCTGATTCACGTACTGTCATTAAGGATTTGCGAGTCTTTGTGGGAATTTTTGCCTGTGGTACCTTCCATTCGGATCAGGGTCCGGCTTTTGCCTCTAAGGCATATAAGGATGCTATGGTTTCGATGGGGGTCCAAGTCAAGTTTTCGAGTCCCTACAGACCCGAGGGTAATAGTGTAGTTGAACGAATGAACCGCGACTTAAAGCAATCTTTGACAGCTCGAGTTATAGGCACTGGCAGTAACTGGTTAGCCCACCTCATAGGCGTGCAGCGTGTGCTTAATAATCTCCCTAGAAGGTCTCTGGGTGGGCGGACCCCATACGAAATGCTCTTTGGTATCAAGATGTATGTACCTGACCTCGATGGGCTGGACTACAAGGCCCAGGCCACGGCCTTTGACGTAGATGAACATTGCAATGTTTTACAGAATCTACAAAAGACCAGAGACAGTCTTGCAAAGGAACATTTGCCCTCCACATCGGATGATGCGCTGCAGATCCCGGTAGTTGGCTGGCTACCCCAAGTTAGAGAACTGGTTCGAGAGAAGATCGATAACAAGAAAGAGTTTGGTCCCTCACATCGAGCACCGGTTCGAGTTCTTGGAGTGAAGGGCACAAGAACAGTCATTTTACCACCACTTCCAGGTCGTAAGGAAAACAGATTTATTTCTATTGACAATGTCAAGACACACAGGGTGGCCGATTCTTCATAGTATGACACCGGCTGTATCCTGTCCTTCCATGGTGAGGCACTCTGTACTAGCAATAACATCTGGCGCAGAACAGGAGGTGTCCCTCGAGATGCCTGCCATATCCAGTCCTTTATTAAATACTATTCCTGTTACTAACATTGATGAGCTGAACTACACTTATCCTGCTGATTTATCGATGCCTGATTTACAGACCCGTTTGGCCAACCAGTCCAGATTCTCTTTTGACTCTGATTCGGAACCTTCAAAGAAACCCTCAAACATTGCAAGATATGCCACGTTGTTTAAAAAAAATTTTTTAATACCCCCTTGGACATACATTTGGGTGATCCTATTTGCATTTTATCTTTTTATGTCAATTGGTTTTGTGTTTTATTTTTTCCGTCTGATTGATGGTCACTACGTTAAAGAAAGAACAGGAATTCGGTACCTTAATGGAACATTGGCCCCTCTTTCCTCTTCACATTCAGCGCACAGACTGAAACGAAACTTAAATACAGTTAACATTACTGCTTGGCCTGTCCTTGATGGGATTGTGTGGGATGCGGTTAGGTTTCAGATACATGGGCCCACTGAAGTGATTAATGTTCCAAATGTGCTTAGAGTAAACATGGGAGATGTGATTAAACAAAATATACGTTCTGATGATTGGGATATTCAGGCCGTAGAAGCATTATTCTCGGATTTGAAGTATTATGCTGCCTTCGATGCTGAGGATCTGTACACTGATTCTATTAATTATTGGTGTTTTCAACACTATGGTAATCATTTTTTACATAAGACAAATTCCAGGAGGGTTGCTGTAAATTATACACAATGGGAACATTGCCCTGCTCCATTCGGTGGCAGTTCCAATACATTTCTGAAAAAATATACCTATTTTACAGACTTTAATCAGTCTAATCCCGAGTCATTTTATTTTAAAATGACACAAAAGCCCATTTCCAAAGTTAGACTTACCGATACAAAATTGCTGTATTCGAAGTCCTTTCTAGACAGGTTGGCTGTGGATGGCTACGAGTTTTGGAAAGGAACAATTTACCTTAAATCGGTTTGGGGTACCAAAGATTGGCAGGTACAAGGCACTGAGGCTTTGCACCGTGCATGTCTCATCCCGAATCACATGTTGTTTTTAAATTCGACCATTTTCCAAACAACATGCTTTGGATTGGCTACTTCTAAAAAATTAAATACACCGACCATCCCAGATTTAGATGAATATACAGGTTGGGGTAATTTCACTGATTTCTCCATTCATGAGTTGCAAACTCTTTTACACAATTCATCCTTTAACATTTCCAATTTGGATTCCAAGGGTTGGCTGGTATGGCAAAAGAGTGCTGATTCTTGCCAACAACGTTTTATGGGTTTGGCTGAAGGGTTCACAAAAGTCAGGCCCGATCCACGTTTTGATGAAGACTATACTGTCACAACTTATTCTGTTTGGGAAGCTGTGTCAAAATTGGTTACAACATTCCACGTTAACTGCAGTTAAACTACATCTGTCTCAATTAACTGATAATGTGGATTTGAACGATTTTATGAAAGGCCCGGCTAAAGGTAGATCTAAACGATGGCTGTATGCAATTTACAATGAAATCTGGAAAGTTACCCAAGTTGAGGCTGCTAAACGCCTGAGAGCTATTGATCAAGCAAATTTAGAAAAGGTGCTTGCAGTTGTTGATAACAGTATTAACACGCTTTCTTCCCGAATTTACACGTTAAACAATATTGTGTCTTCTGTTGTTGACATTGTACATGATGAAGTGTCCGTTTTATATCATGGTCAAAATCAATTACGTTCTGTGATGCAGTTTGCTTGGACACTACAGACTCTTAAGTCTGGTCGAGTGCCGTGGAATTTTATGAACGTATCCTCACTATTTGCCCCATTTAATCTGACTGAAAAACAGCGCATGTTATCAATGAGAGATGCGACATTTTTTATGCTACACATTGAAAAATTAGAATCCTTGCCTTTTTCTGTGGCTGAAGTGACGGCTGCAACTTGGCTTATCCATGGTGTTATTACCTTACCTTTTGCGTTGTATAAATTTACAAATTGTATGAAATATATTGCTATAGGGCGATATTAACCATTAGGCAGTGCTTTTCTCCATGAGACATGGTCTTTACCATACACTTATAGATGCCTAAAAGAGGGAAATGAAGTGAATTTGAATGGTGAAGAATGTACACAATCGCCTGACCGCTCACAAATATGCAGACACATCCAGTTGCATGGTTCTTGTAATCAGGACAAACCTAATTTGGCGTGTGTTTTGAAAGGGACACCAGTTCCTGCAATAGTTCCCACGTTCACTTTGTTGTCCAACGGTAGTTATTTGCTTTTGAATAACGAGTTTTGTTGTGGGTTAGAGGCCGGTATCGCATATGTGGTTATCTGGTATCAGTCGTGCTGGGTACACTTGGTACAACTGTCTGCACACTGAGAACTGCACACTCTAAGAATACCCTAACACAAGATTGCTGAAGGCCTGATCCTCGCACCACGTTAGTCATAACATAAATAATGTTGTTGCCAATATTGGGCTCTACGCGGGTTTAAGATACAGTTACAGGGAATGAATCAACACACTTGATGCTTTGCATGCTGAGAGCTGGTAGCGGTTGATGTGATCTCCTCCTACTGAGAATTAGAGGTATGGGTCCGCCCTGCTAAGAACCCAGATGAGACCTTCTTAGATATAATATAATATGCTAATTAGGGTGCGCGAAATATAGGTGATACAGAATTCTATAGATCTTTGCATCATAACATGCTATCACCTTTTGCTTATTATGGATTAGTGACTATGCTGCTAACTCTGATTTTTATAATATGTATGTTGATATTATATAAGATACTGCGTTTGAGAATGTTGCATTGAAAAATAAACATTTCAAACTTGCACGTGTGTTCTCTGCCTCCCAGTTTCGGTTTGTAATGATTATATAACGAAAGAGTGTTCATGTGTTCCTCGATACCTGAGGTATACTAAGTTCATGTTCTGGATTGTCTAAGTCATTGGGAAGTATTTACTACCGATGAGACACTGTAGCTAGCTTGGTAAGGGTATTTCTGAAACAACGGTGAGTTCTGGGTCACCCTGACTCACCCAGGTTCTAGATCTCTGTGCACAGTTCTGTGAGAGAACGGAAACCCTGCGACAAAGCAGAGTGTAAAATTTCACACTGAATTGGGTGGGCTGAAAGCCGACTAGTAACTAGGGAAAACTGTTAAATCAGATATAGGGGTGGGGCTGCCCAGCATGGGCATGGACATGTCCCAACCTCAAATCAATGCACCAACAGTTTTTCTGCTCCTTAGGAGGTTGATTGTGTAATAACCTCGAATCTGCCTCCTCTGGGGTCAGAAAGTCCACTAGCAACCAGTGAATTTACTAGACACCAAGAAAAATTGTTTAAAAAAATAGAGGGGTAGGGGCAGCCCGCATTGGCTTTGCTCCCACCCCAAAAAGGTACGGACAGTTTTTCTGCCCCCTGGGGGTAATAGGGGTGATTACTCCCAATCTGCACCACTGTGTGGGCAGAAAGCCCAACAGACACCAAGGAGAAAAGCTGGGTTGGGGACTGTCCACCATTGGCATATCTATACCCCACCCCAGAAGGGCACAGACAGATGTACTGCCCCTTCTAGTATGTAGATGGGGCAATTACCCCCAATCTGTCCCAGAAGGTTAATGAGGGTGATTATACTGAATCAAGCCCCAGCAAGAGCAGAACGCCCACTAGACACCAGGTAAAATTGTTATAAAAATACATGGTTAGGGACTGCTAGGCATGGCCAGTCCCCCACCCCAAACATGACAATCTTTCTGCTACTCCGGGGGCAAATGGTGTGATTACCCCCAAACTGTCCGGCTGGTGGATCTGGACAATCTGCCCCCTCGGCACAAGAAAACCCACTAGCCACCAGGGACTGCATTAATGCAGTATTATTTTTAGGGTTAAGCGGCTCCCATGGGAATGGGTCCATGCTTCAACCTCATCACTGCAGGACCTATTAGACTTTCTGCCCTCCTGGGCTTTGATAGGATTATTCACCCCCAATCTGCCGCCCTGGGAAGGGGTAAAAAGCCTACTAGACACCCGGGATTTCAAAATGATGCCTAAACAAACATAAGGAGGGGGCAGCCTACCCTGTCATCAAACCAAACCCCACTCCAGAAGGGGCAATGATGTCTTCGTAAAGCCCTGGGAGACGATAGGAAGTTTTTCCCAACTGGGGAATTTACCCCAAATCTGTCCCCCTGGCACATGAGAAACCCCACTAAACACTACGGATTTTTCATTTGGGACAAAAGAAATTAATACAGGCATTGCAGTTTGGCATTAGCCACACTTACGCCCCAAAAAGAACAAACCTGTTTTTCTGCCTCTCACCAGGGGCAGACAGAGGGTTTTCTTCCAATTTGCTTTTGGGAGGGGGGGGGGTCAGAAAGCTCACTAGACTAGACCAGGGAATTCAGAACGGTGCCACACAAACAAAAGGATGGGGCAGTGTACCCTGACATCGAGCTATACCCCAACCCCAGAAAGGGTAATAGTGTCTTTCTGCCCACATGGGGCAGAGGGGAAGTTAGTCCCAACTGGGGAGGTTTCCTCAAATCTGACAGAGGGATAAAAAAAGCCTATTAGACATCAGGAATTTTACTTTTGGGGCAAAAGAAAGGAGCACAGGCATCACACTTTGACATTAGACCATGCTCTTACCCCATACGAAAAAAAACAGTAGGTTGCCTCCCTGGAGGGCAGAGGGGGCATTTGCTCCAAATGTGCCCCCAGAATTAATCAAATAATGGCACAGGTCTGTCCCATCCTGACATCAGATGCCACCCTCACCCCCAATGCCTCAATTGTCTTTCTGCTCTACTCTGGACTGAAACATCCAATCCCAATGGCAAGCAGGATAACATTTGATTGTTTTGGATGTTGTTTTTACATATGGGCCAGAATAGTGTGGCTGAATTCCAATATCGTTGAACCTGCCATGATGAACAACTGCACTGTTGTGGCTTGGGTAGGCCATCACCTGGAGGAAACTATTAGACATTTTAGAAAACTAGATATTGAGGTTAGCTCAGGCTGGTATGGCTTCTGTGGATCACTTTATAGTTTCCAACCCAAAATGCTCAGCATACCTAAAACTCTGTCTAAAGTCACACATTTTTCTTGCATTTCTGAGACTATACAAGGATTCACAAAATTCCTCCTGCCCAGCTTTCCCCCACTTATCCTGATAAAAACACTACCATTCCTATTTGGAGCTAACATCCACAAAAGGAAAACCCCCAAAACGTAATGTGGAGACATCAACATTTTTTGTAAAATAGCTAACTTTATTTCACAATGGTGGTAGAAGTATTAACTGGACTCGGGTTTAGTCACAAACTAGGAAAACTGTCAAGCCCCCACATTTCTGAAAACTGGACACCCAAGGGAGTCCAGGTTGATGTGCTTTGCTTGGATCCCATGCTGGTTTCTTACCTGCATTGCAAACCTCAAACTTTACCTAAAATCACAAAACTATGATATAAACCCCTGGAATACACAGGGACCCCGCAAATACCTACCACCCAGTGTCCCCCCCACTTAACCAGATAAAACCCCAACCCCACATGCGTGGCTGGGGCAAGTGTATTTGCGAAATAACAACCTAGGCAATTATATGATCTTGTCTATACAATGACAGACAGAGAAGGAAACACAAAAACAGCTATAGTTCTGCTCATTTATTAACACATTTACATTGTAAAATACATATTTTGTTAAAAAAGACTTATTTCCATATACGATATGGACTAAATCTGGACAATATTATTAAAACAAACGAATCACAAAATTAAAAGTACACAGCAATTGACACAATAATTTCTAAATTCAAAAGAACACAACAAGTGACACAATAGATTCTAAATTTGACGTGCGTTTCGGCAAACCAGCGCCTTCCTCAGGAATTGCCACGTATTATCTAGAGAAAAGTATATAATAAAATACATCTATTAAATGCATAAAATATATCACAGATGAACAATAATCACTGAACCTATAGCTGTACAACTAAAACAATTTTCAACTATGTGCCTTCTACTAAGGAATGGACAAGAAAGACTTAAAACAAATAAAGTCTATTGCATTAGGTTAACTTCAATGCTCATTGTGGAACCAATTTTATTTAAAGGGACCAATCATTTAGTTATGACAATTTGATACCACTAGTTCTATCTAACTCAAAACAAATCAATCTGTTGACACTATTGCAACGAGATGGATCATGTTGTATTAAAAACCACTAATAACTGATAAATTTATTGATTTTTTAACCTATTAGAAAAACATATTTATTATTATCGAGGTTAGATACTGGTAACATCACTTTACTAAAGATATTTCGGTCTAACCGGGTAGTCGCTAAACGGTAGACCTTGTTGTATGTAAGGCCCATGATATCTATTAAATTCATAAAGTTTTCACCTATTTAAATTATTACAAAACTTATTTCAGTACTTACTCAGCAGACACTTTCAGTAAATTGATCAGAATATAGAAAAAACAAGTTCATGTCGATATGATGATAAAATATCTGTAAAAAGATAGAGTGATCGATATAATCATAGCACTCATATACAACTATGATTGTTTAAATAGGGACTAATCCCAGATCTTATTTGTTATTTACATAAATATATCACTATTTGATTTCTTAGGATCTTCTCCTTCTATCTAGACAAGCTGTTTATATTCATATTCTCACATGAAGACGATTGCAACGCAGGGAAGTATGCGTTTATTTTCATGCAGCTAAAATAAACAATGTGTATTGGATGGAACAGATAGTAATGTCGTATGTGACAGGCCTAGATGTGAAAAGACATGGCGCACGTAAATGAATAGCAATACATCAAAAGGTACACAAGATAAATCTCCATTGTCTAATACAAAATGGGATTCATAATATTGCGTGTGTAATTACCTAATATCTTAACATGATCGACGTGTCCATGATAGGTGCTGCTTCAGCTATGGCACAAAATTCACAGCTATAGACATTGCAACAAAAAAAAATCAGTGGGAAAATGTGATGTGTCCATGTTGCATTTTGGGTCGTTTCCTGCCACAGGCACTAGGTCTACCCACACAAGTGAGGTACCATTTTTATCAGGGCACATGGGGGGATGCTAGGTGGTAAGATATTTGTGGTTCTCCACAGATTCCAGAAGTTTTCATCACACAAATGCAAGCAAAATGTTGTTTGATAGTCAAAATTTGGGGTTGGCAAGCGATCCTAGATAATAAAAGCTTATGAGACACATCCTAGATTTCCACAGGTGACTAGTTTTAAAAAATACACAGGTTTGCTAGGGTTTCGATTAAACTAGGACCCAAAATCCACAAATTGTAAACAAATGGTCTGTTTTCGGTGGAAGCATGCAATGTGTTTATGTTGTGTTTTGCGCCAGTTCCTGCGTGGACAGTAGGCCTAGCCTACCCACACAAGTGAGGTACATTTGTATTTTGAGACTTGGGGGAAAGCTGTGTGGTATGAAATATGTGGCCCCTCATAGATCCCAGATGTTGTCCTCATATTTTTTAGCCAGTTTGATAAGACCTAAGGGTAAAAAAACCTGGTGAGAGCAATAAAAATGCAGAGGCTGACTATGTTTTCTTAGGTGCCGGATGAGCTATGGCCTAAAATCCACACCTACCAACATTGCATAAAAACTGTCCGTTTTCAGTGGAAAGATGTTAAATGTACATGTTATGTTTTTTCCCATTTGCTGTCATACTCACTAGGCCAACGGATATAACTGAGATACCATTTTTAGTGAAATATTTGTATGAGCATAAAATGGCAGAAAATCTGTTAGTATCAATTGGAATTCACTGCATTTGTGCCTCCCAAATGTAAGCCAGTGGGTAAAAAAGAAGACATTAGGAAAAACGTCCTACTAATCAAATGTTCATATGGGTACACACAAATTCAGAGATGTACAAGTAACCACTGTTCCTAAACTCTTTATTTTGTGCTGATTTCAGAAACACATGGTACCCATTTTTCAGTCTATGTATTTTAGTATGCTCCGTACATAATGAAATCCATTGTTAGGTGCAGCTCAATTGCTGAGTCTGGGTACCTCAGGTTCTTAGACAACCAACACACCCTATATATCCCCACCAGAAGGGTCTAGTGGATGTACTGGTATATTGAATGTAGTACTAATGGAAATGGTGTCGGTAAGGGCCATTTTCTACTGCTCATTTCAATATTTCCTTATTTCAAAGTTAATTCCTTTGGAAAAACCTTGATGGATCATACGACCCCTTGCGGAATTCACAATGTGTCTACTTGCATCAATCTATAGCTTTTCTAGATCACCCATTGATTTCAGACCGGTTTCCACTACAAACTGGAAGTAGGTTGCAGCACAAAAAGTAGGAAAAATAGACTACATCTTTGAAAAATGCCAAAACTGTAACGCGCTCATTAATTGAAAGGCAGTGCGATTTGTAAGTGAGACTTTGCCTCGCTTTTCTTTTGTAAAGCACTGTTTTTAATCTGCACCGTGACTTTTGTTTATAAAAAATTGCATAAACCTCAAACAGCCAGCTTTGGGAATAGCACTCACCTCGGTCCAATGCGGGCTTTAGGCCTGATTGATGTGGAGGGTGTTGAGCGGAATCAGTTCTCCCTGATCACGCGCTATTGGCAGGACAAGTAGAGGCGGAGCTCCGATGGTCACGAGACCTAGAGCCCGTCCACTACTTCAAGCAGATGACAGGCAACCCGTGCAGCGGATGCACGTATTAATTGAAAGGCAGCGCGATTTGTAAGTGAGACTTTGCCTCGCTTTTCTTTTGTAAAGCACTGCTTTTAATCTGCACCGTGACTTTTGTTTTTAAAATTGCACAAACCTCAAACAGCCAGCTTTGTTAATAGCACTCACCTCGGTCCACTGCCGGTTTTAGGCCTGATTGATGTGGAGGGTGTTGGGCGGAATCAGTTCTCCCTGATCACGTGCTTTTGGCAGGACAAGTAGAGGCGGAGCTCCGACGGTCACGAGACCTAGAGCCTGTCCACTACTTCAAGCAGATGACAGGCAACCCGTGCAGCGGATGCGCCGCTGGCATGCCAAAGACGTCCCAGAGTTTACTGAAACTAATAATATTCTCCACCCCTCTCAATCCGGTTTTCGTGCCAGTTTTTCCACTGAGTCAGCACTATTAGGAGTCACCGAAAGGCTGCGTCATTATCTTGACGCGGGACAGACAGTCGCACTCATTTAGTTAGACCTCAGTGCGGCTTTTGATACTATCTCCCAACACTTGTTAATCCACACACTAAAATCCTTTGGCATATGTGGCTCTGCTCTGGACTGGATTATCTCCTTTTTGGACAACCGTACATTTCAAATCGTCTCGGCCACAGCTTGCTCTAAAATTTACGCATCACCTCATGGGGGGCCCCAGGGCTCAATCCTGAGCCCACTGCTCTTCAACCTGTACGTCAGACCTTTGGCGGACATTGCGGATCAGGCCGGTCTAACTCTCTTCACTTATTCTGACGATTCCCAGATTATTTTTCCCTCTCTAATTCCAACCCCCTTGCATCCTCCTGTCTTAAACAAGGCCTTAGTAGTATTTCTATTTGGATGACCCAAAATCACCTGAAGCTGAATGGTGAGAAGACTGAGGTTCTTATCCAGGGCAAGAAGAAAGACCTCTGGAGCCCCTCTCACTGGCCGGTTGAGATGGGTAACCTTCCCAAGCCAACTAGCCATGTTCAGAACCTGGGCGTCATTATTGACGACTCGCTGTCCATGCACCAGCAAACCGTTAAGGTTACAGTGTTATGCTTTACCATCTTAAAATGGCTCAGGAAAATCTTATGGATGCTGCCTGTGACCACTCAAAAAACCGTGGTCCACGCCCTTATTACATTGCGGCTCGATTACGGCAACATTCTTTACCTGGGCTCAAACAAGGCCGTGATCCGCAGACTTCAGCTTGTTCAGAATTCTGCAGCCAGACTCCTCTGCAGAATTCCCAGGGCTTCCCCTATTTCTGGACATTTACGTGACTTACATTGACTCAGGTGGAGAACCATATCAAGGTCAAAGCCCTGAGCTATATGTTCAAAATCAAGGCAGGCACTGCACCTGAGTACCTTCAAGCACTTGTCCGTTCCCATGTTCCCTCCCGTCACCTACGGTCTAAAACCATGGGCAATTTTGTTATGCCCAGGGTCAAACTTTCCAGAATGGGGGGAAGATCTTTTTCCTACCTAGGTCCTTCCCTCTGGAATACTCTGCCCCCTAACATCCGCAGAGAAACTGACTACACTCACTTTTGCAGAGCTCTTAAGACCTGGCTTTTTGATCAATAAATCCATCTGACTGCCCCACGATTTTTTTTCTTTTTTTTGCTCCCTGTCCGCCATGGCGCCGGGACACCCTTTTTGGGTACTGAGCGCCCTACAAATCCAATAAATAAATAAATAAATAGATGATAAATGTGTTTTTAGATTCAGCTCTGCATGTTCCTGAAAGCTGGGATGAAGGTGGCTTCATCACAGTAACCTTTTGTTGATGTCATCATGTTTGTTTGAAAGAAGAGACACTTTTTCCTATTTTTCCCAAATATACCCAAAATTGAGATATAATGTGTCTATTTATTGGGTCACCTCCAGGGTAATCCACAAACCCTGGATACCTTTAGAATCCCTAGGATGTTGTAAAAAAGGACACACATTTAGCATGAATACCTTATGTGGAAACAAAGGTTATGGAGGTCTATGCGTGAACTGACCCAAATAACCAAAGAAGGACTCAGAACTGTGGGCAGGTGGCCTCAGCAGTTAAGAGGTTAAGAGAGAATATGAAAAGTTCCTGCTACTGTTAATAGCTTACGCGTATGTTAATTGTCAGGAAGAGTCGACAGTGAGAACAGATCTCAATAATGTGCTAAAATGTAATATTTTGATGGATTTTGTATGAATTCCAGGTTGCAAAATCATCTACTAATTTAGAGAAGGGAGGTAATGGAAACCCAACTAAATAATAGAATGGAAATCCTCATTTTCCAGATAGCCGAATAATAGATTGCGAGTTATTACAACAAGCAGCATTTCCTTATCGGGTCTTGAATGTTGCAGCCTATGAGTGGTGGTGGCAAATCCAGCAATAAAATAAAGATATATCCATATCAAGTGTGAGAATGTCCTTTATAAACACCTTCTCTGAAAATAAAAAAGAGTTAAAATCCTATTAATTATGTTAGGCCTCTTGTTTCTTTGAAAGCAGAATGTATGAGTTGTCTGCCTTCCATTCACTGATGCATTCAGAATATGGTTGTGGTCCTATGACTCCCTTAAACTGAAACTCATGATATTCAATATCAGTTTTGAAGAATTACCTCTTCATTGATAGTAATGAACATGTTCTTTATCTTAGATTCCACTCTCTGTGTGCAGTCCCAGTTGCCCACCTGGATATAGAAAGGCTGCTAAAAGAGGAGAGCCCATCTGCTGCTACCAGTGCATCCCATGCTCTCAGGGGGAGATAGCCAATCACACTGGTGAGAAGATCAGTGACGACAGCATAACATATAATGTGTATTTATGAGATTACACTTAGAGTACTCTAGCAAACAAACTCTACTTTTCTTTCAGATTCAATCAAGTGTGCCAAATGCCCACTCGACCAGTGGCCCAACAAAAACCAAGACCAATGCATCAAAAAGGAAATAGAGTTCCTGTCCCCTGAAGAAACATTAGGAGCCTCCTTATCTGCAATTGCCATTGTCCTTGCTGTTGTTCCCTTCGTCATCCTCAAACTCTTCATCTTTCATAAGGACACACCAATCATTAAAGCCAACAACCGCATCCTCAGCTACATTCTTCTGTTGGCTCTCAGCATATGCTTTTTGTGTGCAATGCCATTTATCGGCTATCCAAGCACTGAAAAGTGCCTTCTCCGACAGGTTAATTTTGGAATCTGCTTTGCCCTTTGTGTCTCTTGCATCTTGGCCAAAACCATCATGGTAGTCACAGCCTTCAATGCTTCCAAACCTCACTGTGACTCAAGGAGATGGGTCGGACCTCAATTGTCCTATGTGGTGATCAGTGTTTGTACACTTTTTCAAGTTCTCTTGTGTATCTCCTGGGTGGCATTGTACCCGCCTTTCTCAGAAATGAACACCCACATCCATCCTGGGAAGCTAATCATTGAGTGTAATGAGGGGTCATCCACTGCTTTTTGGTGTATGCTGGGATATCTTGGGCTATTGGCTGGTGTCTGTTTCATTGTGGCATTCCTTGCTCGCAATCTCCCCAGTAGCTTTAATGAGGCTAAGTGTATCACCTTCAGCATGGTTGCCTTTCTCAGCGTGTGGCTCTGTTTTATTCCAGCTTATCTGAGCACCAGTGGAAAATACATGGTCGCAATGGAGGTCTTTGCCATTTTGTCTTCGGGTTCTTCTTTGCTATTCTCTATTTTTCTCCCCAAAAGTTACATCATATTATTTAGACCTGAAATGAACACTAGGATATATCTGATGGGCAGAGGACAAGGTAACAGATATGACTAAATGGATATTTAGAAATCCTGGTCATATTTATGGCTTAAATACTTTTTGATTTATCTGAAATTCATGAAGATACATTTCTATTATTCAAGCTGTGGAGTTGTCATATTTGTTTCAATCGTTATTTTATACAGTTCAGCTGAATCGCTTGTTTACAATTTAATCCTTTTAAAAATAATAAATGTTATGAACCCCAATTCTTATGTTATATCATGGATGGTGTGTATATTTATTGAAGGGTTTTGCATAGTCTAGAACTAACAATTAGGGACATTAGTGTATGCTAATAAATGCAGAAAGTTGTAGAGCTGTAAAGGAAAAGGTATTAGAGTGGGGAAAGAGGTGATGGGAAGAATTGAGTTTTTTTATATTAGCACTTCAGATCGCATAGGCAGTGTAAACAGAATATATTGCAGGATCGGAGTTTCTTAGAATACCTCTACATCTGCACAGCCCCTTTATTTCTTCAACATGCTATGTCTTCTGTGACATTAGTATACTCCAGCTTTAAGCTTGTTGGTCAGCCTGAATTGCAAAAACACAAAAAAGTCTAAGGGGCATATTACCAAGCAATAGCGATAATTATCGCTATTGCTTGGTTAGAGACAAAAATTGACCGCTGAGCCGCGGCGATTTTTACCACAAATAAACCTTGGTATTACCAAGGTTTATCGCAAATGCGATAAAAATCGCCGCAATGCATGAATATCGCTGAAAAGTCAGCGATATTCATGCATTACCGAGCTAATGCTCTTAGCCATGTTAGCCACCTACCATTGGATAACATGGCTAAGAACTGCTAGGGGCAGGTGTTAGCTTTTGGAGATAGCGATGTTAGCGACTGGTTTCAGTGGCTAACATCTTGGCACGCCCACTTTGCATATCATTAGTGATAAATATCACTGACATGTAAAGTGGGGCCCAAGATGGTCGCTATCTCCTACTAGCTGTCGCTAACTGGTGTTACCGACAGCTAGGTAATAGGGAGATAATTTTGTCTCCGCTTTCTTGGCTTTTAAAGCCAAAAAAGCAGAGATAAACCCCCTTGATAATATGCCCCTAAATGTGG